>NC_084970.1:38740718-38754833 GCF_963691925.1 Scomber scombrus | reverse complement strand
CAACACAAACAGAGCTTCAACAGGAATCATGACAGTCGCCCCTCAAGGGACAGCTCCCAAATGTCCCTCCAGGCTGGTCAGGAGGGAGAAAACAAATGGCGCCATTTCACTACACAGGTCCAGCACGACTCGCCTCGGTTCTTTTTGTGTTTCCATCAGGATAGTACCTGGTACCTGCTGCTCCATCAGGGTTAGTACCTGGTACCTGCTGCTCCTCCATCAGGGATAGTACCTGGTACCTGCTGCTCCATCAGAGATAGTACCTGGTACCTGCTGCTCCATCAGGGATAGTCAACCTGGTACCTGCTGCTCCATCAGGGATAGTACCTGGTACCTGCTGCTCCATCAGGGATAGTACCTGGTACCTGCTGCTCCATCAGGGATAGTACCTGTACCTGCTCCTCCATCAGGGATAGTACCTGGTACCTGCTGCTCCTCCATCAGGGATAGTACCTGGTACCTGCTGCTCCATCAGGGATAGTACCTGGTACCTGCTCCTCCATCAGGGATAGTACCTGGTACCTGCTGCTCCATCAGGGATAGTACCTGGTACCTGCTGCTCCATCAGGGATAGTACCTGGTACCTGCTGCTCCATCAGGGATAGTACCTGGTACCTGCTCCTCCATCAGGGATAGTACCTGGTACCTGCTGCTCCTCCATCAGGGATAGTACCTGGTACCTGCTCCTCCATCAGGGATAGTACCTGGTACCTGCTGCTCCATCAGGGATAGTACCTGGTACCTGCTCCTCCATCAGGGATAGTACCTGGTACCTGCTGCTCCATCAGGGATAGTACCTGGTACCTGCTCCTCCATCAGGGATAGTACCTGGTACCTGCTGCTCCATCAGGGATAGTACCTGGTACCTGCTCCTCCATCAGGGATAGTACCTGGTACCTGGTACCTGGTACCTGGTCCTTTTTTAGTACCTGCTCTGGTTCTAAGCGAGCCGAGCCGGTACTAAAATGTGACGTCGACACACTGCTGGCTGCTGATTGGTAGTTGTCTCTGGAAGAGTCATGAGCCGTCCCACACAAGAATCAAAACCGGCATTTTTAAATACCGGCAGCAGCGTTACCATAGTTACAGCGTTACCATAGTAACAGCTTTACGGCTCAATGTTCTTGCTTTGTGTGAGACAGAAAGCCTCATACAGCAGCAACACCACTGCCTCAATGTCCTCCATTGTTTGTGTTTTGTGTTGCGTATAAAACGAAGTCACGGCAGTTTCGTGGAGCCGTTGCTATGACGACCCCGCCCACGTTGAGTAGGTACTTTTTTGTAATGGAAAAAGTTCCTGGTACCGTACCGAGGTGAGTCGTGCTGGAACTGTGCAGTGGAAGAAAAGAAAGAAGGCAGGACCACTCTGGAGGTTCAGACCAAGGTCTCCTCTCCATCCTCTTCCTCCTCTCCATCCTCTTCCTCCTCTTCCTCCTCTCCATCCTCTTCCTCCTCTTCCTCCTCTTCCTCCTCTCCCTCCTCTTCCTCCTCTTCCTCCTCTTCCTCCTCTTCCTCCTCTTCCTCCTCTCCCTCCTCTTCCTCCTCTTCCTCCTCTTCCTCCTCTTCCTCCTCTTCCTCCTCTCCCTCCTCTTCCTCCTCTTCCTCCTCTCCATCCTCTTCCTCCTCTTCCTCCTCTTCCTCCTCTTCCTCCTCTCCCTCCTCTTCCTCCTCTTCCTCCTCTCCCTCCTCTTCCTCCTCTTCCTCCTCTCCCTCCTCTTCCTCCTCTTCCTCCTCTTCCTCCTCTTCCTCCTCTCCCTCCTCTTCCTCCTTATTAATAGTGGACATGATGTATTAATAGAGGACATGATGTATTAATAGTGGACATGATGTATTAATAGAGGACATGATGTATTAATAGAGGACATGATGTATTAATAGAGGACATGATGTATTAATAGAGGACATGATGTATTAATAGAGGACATGATGTATTAATAGAGGACATGATGTATTAATAGAGGACATGATGTATTAATAGTGGACATGATGTATTAATAGAGGACATGATGTATTAATAGTTAGAGGACATGATGTATTAATAGAGGACATGATGTATTAATAGAGGACATGATGTATTAATAGAGGACATGATGTATTAATAGAGGACATGATGTATTAATAGTTAGAGGACATGATGTATTAATAGAGGACATGATGTATTAATAGAGGACATGATGTATTAATAGAGGACATGATGTATTAATAGTGGACATGATGTATTAATAGTTAGAGGACATGATGTATTAATAGTGGACATGATGTATTAATAGAGGACATGATGTATTAATAGAGGACATGATGTATTAATAGTGGACATGATGTATTAATAGAGGACATGATGTATTAATAGTTAGAGGACATGATGTATTAATAGTGGACATGATGTATTAATAGAGGACATGATGTATTAATAGAGGACATGATGTATTAATAGAGGACATGATGTATTAATAGAGGACATGATGTATTAATAGAGGACATGATGTATTAATAGAGGACATGATGTATTAATAGAGGACATGATGTATTAATAGAGGACATGATGTATTAATAGTGGACATGATGTATTAATAGAGGACATGATGTATTAATAGAGGACATGATGTATTAATAGAGGACATGATGTATTAATAGAGGACATGATGTATTAATAGAGGACATGATGTATTAATAGTTAGAGGACATGATGTATTAATAGAGGACATGATGTATTAATAGAGGACATGATGTATTAATAGTTAGAGGACATGATGTATTAATAGAGGACATGATGTATTAATAGTGGACATGATGTATTAATAGTTAGAGGACATGATGTATTAATAGTTAGAGGACATGATGTATTAATAGTGGACATGATGTATTAATAGAGGACATGATGTATTAATAGAGGACATGATGTATTAATAGAGGACATGATGTATTAATAGAGGACATGATGTATTAATAGAGGACATGATGTATTAATAGAGGACATGATGTATTAATAGAGGACATGATGTATTAATAGAGGACATGATGTATTAATAGAGGACATGATGTATTAATAGAGGACATGATGTATTAATAGAGGACATGATGTATTAATAGAGGACATGATGTATTAATAGTTAGAGGACATGATGTATTAATAGTGGACATGATGTATTAATAGAGGACATGATGTATTAATAGAGGACATGATGTATTAATAGAGGACATGATGTATTAATAGAGGACATGATGTATTAATAGAGGACATGATGTATTAATAGAGGACATGATGTATTAATAGAGGACATGATGTATTAATAGAGGACATGATGTATTAATAGTGGACATGATGTATTAATAGAGGACATGATGTATTAATAGTTAGAGGACATGATGTATTAATAGTGGACATGATGTATTAATAGAGGACATGATGTATTAATAGAGGACATGATGTATTAATAGAGGACATGATGTATTAATAGAGGACATGATGTATTAATAGAGGACATGATGTATTAATAGAGGACATGATGTATTAATAGAGGACATGATGTATTAATAGAGGACATGATGTATTAATAGAGGACATGATGTATTAATAGAGGACATGATGTATTAATAGAGGACATGATGTATTAATAGAGGACATGATGTATTAATAGAGGACATGATGTATTAATAGAGGACATGATGTATTAATAGAGGACATGATGTATTAATAGAGGACATGATGTATTAATAGAGGACATGATGTATTAATAGAGGACATGATGTATTAATAGTGGACATGATGTATTAATAGTTAGAGGACATGATGTATTAATAGTGGACATGATGTATTAATAGAGGACATGATGTATTAATAGAGGACATGATGTATTAATAGTTAGAGGACATGATGTATTAATAGAGGACATGATGTATTAATAGTGGACATGATGTATTAATAGAGGACATGATGTATTAATAGAGGACATGATGTATTAATAGAGGACATGATGTATTAATAGAGGACATGATGTATTAATAGTGGACATGATGTATTAATAGAGGACATGATGTATTAATAGTTAGAGGACATGATGTATTAATAGAGGACATGATGTATTAATAGAGGACATGATGTATTAATAGAGGACATGATGTATTAATAGAGGACATGATGTATTAATAGTTAGAGGACATGATGTATTAATAGAGGACATGATGTATTAATAGAGGACATGATGTATTAATAGAGGACATGATGTATTAATAGTGGACATGATGTATTAATAGTTAGAGGACATGATGTATTAATAGTGGACATGATGTATTAATAGAGGACATGATGTATTAATAGAGGACATGATGTATTAATAGTGGACATGATGTATTAATAGAGGACATGATGTATTAATAGTTAGAGGACATGATGTATTAATAGTGGACATGATGTATTAATAGAGGACATGATGTATTAATAGAGGACATGATGTATTAATAGAGGACATGATGTATTAATAGAGGACATGATGTATTAATAGAGGACATGATGTATTAATAGAGGACATGATGTATTAATAGAGGACATGATGTATTAATAGAGGACATGATGTATTAATAGTGGACATGATGTATTAATAGAGGACATGATGTATTAATAGAGGACATGATGTATTAATAGAGGACATGATGTATTAATAGAGGACATGATGTATTAATAGAGGACATGATGTATTAATAGTTAGAGGACATGATGTATTAATAGAGGACATGATGTATTAATAGAGGACATGATGTATTAATAGAGGACATGATGTATTAATAGAGGACATGATGTATTAATAGAGGACATGATGTATTAATAGAGGACATGATGTATTAATAGAGGACATGATGTATTAATAGAGGACATGATGTATTAATAGTTAGAGGACATGATGTATTAATAGAGGACATGATGTATTAATAGAGGACATGATGTATTAATAGAGGACATGATGTATTAATAGAGGACATGATGTATTAATAGTTAGAGGACATGATGTATTAATAGAGGACATGATGTATTAATAGAGGACATGATGTATTAATAGAGGACATGATGTATTAATAGAGGACATGATGTATTAATAGTTAGAGGACATGATGTATTAATAGAGGACATGATGTATTAATAGAGGACATGATGTATTAATAGAGGACATGATGTATTAATAGTTAGAGGACATGATGTATTAATAGTGGACATGATGTATTAATAGAGGACATGATGTATTAATAGAGGACATGATGTATTAATAGAGGACATGATGTATTAATAGAGGACATGATGTATTAATAGAGGACATGATGTATTAATAGAGGACATGATGTATTAATAGAGGACATGATGTATTAATAGAGGACATGATGTATTAATAGAGGACATGATGTATTAATAGAGGACATGATGTATTAATAGAGGACATGATGTATTAATAGAGGACATGATGTATTAATAGTTAGAGGACATGATGTATTAATAGTGGACATGATGTATTAATAGAGGACATGATGTATTAATAGAGGACATGATGTATTAATAGAGGACATGATGTATTAATAGAGGACATGATGTATTAATAGAGGACATGATGTATTAATAGAGGACATGATGTATTAATAGAGGACATGATGTATTAATAGAGGACATGATGTATTAATAGAGGACATGATGTATTAATAGAGGACATGATGTATTAATAGAGGACATGATGTATTAATAGAGGACATGATGTATTAATAGTGGACATGATGTATTAATAGAGGACATGATGTATTAATAGTTAGAGGACATGATGTATTAATAGAGGACATGATGTATTAATAGAGGACATGATGTATTAATAGAGGACATGATGTATTAATAGAGGACATGATGTATTAATAGAGGACATGATGTATTAATAGAGGACATGATGTATTAATAGAGGACATGATGTATTAATAGAGGACATGATGTATTAATAGAGGACATGATGTATTAATAGAGGACATGATGTATTAATAGAGGACATGATGTATTAATAGAGGACATGATGTATTAATAGAGGACATGATGTATTAATAGAGGACATGATGTATTAATAGAGGACATGATGTATTAATAGTTAGAGGACATGATGTATTAATAGAGGACATGATGTATTAATAGTGGACATGATGTATTAATAGAGGACATGATGTATTAATAGTAGGACATGATGTATTAATAGAGGACATGATGTATTAATAGAGGACATGATGTATTAATAGAGGACATGATGTATTAATAGAGGACATGATGTATTAATAGAGGACATGATGTATTAATAGAGGACATGATGTATTAATAGAGGACATGATGTATTAATAGAGGACATGATGTATTAATAGAGGACATGATGTATTAATAGAGGACATGATGTATTAATAGAGGACATGATGTATTAATAGAGGACATGATGTATTAATAGAGGACATGATGTATTAATAGTAGAGGACATGATGTATTAATAGAGGACATGATGTATTAATAGAGGACATGATGTATTAATAGAGGACATGATGTATTAATAGAGGACATGATGTATTAATAGAGGACATGATGTATTAATAGAGGACATGATGTATTAATAGAGGACATGATGTATTAATAGAGGACATGATGTATTAATAGTAGGACATGATGTATTAATAGAGGACATGATGTATTAATAGAGGACATGATGTATTAATAGAGGACATGATGTATTAATAGAGGACATGATGTATTAATAGAGGACATGATGTATTAATAGAGGACATGATGTATTAATAGAGGACATGATGTATTAATAGAGGACATGATGTATTAATAGAGGACATGATGTATTAATAGAGGACATGATGTATTAATAGAGGACATGATGTATTAATAGAGGACATGATGTATTAATAGAGGACATGATGTATTAATAGAGGACATGATGTATTAATAGAGGACATGATGTATTAATAGAGGACATGATGTATTAATAGAGGACATGATGTATTAATAGAGGACATGATGTATTAATAGAGGACATGATGTATTAATAGAGGACATGATGTATTAATAGAGGACATGATGTATTAATAGAGGACATGATGTATTAATAGAGGACATGATGTATTAATAGAGGACATGATGTATTAATAGTTAGAGGACATGATGTATTAATAGAGGACATGATGTATTAATAGAGGACATGATGTATTAATAGAGGACATGATGTATTAATAGTAGAGGACATGATGTATTAATAGAGGACATGATGTATTAATAGAGGACATGATGTATTAATAGAGGACATGATGTATTAATAGTGGACATGATGTATTAATAGAGGACATGATGTATTAATAGAGGACATGATGTATTAATAGAGGACATGATGTATTAATAGAGGACATGATGTATTAATAGAGGACATGATGTATTAATAGAGGACATGATGTATTAATAGAGGACATGATGTATTAATAGAGGACATGATGTATTAATAGAGGACATGATGTATTAATAGAGGACATGATGTATTAATAGTTAGAGGACATGATGTATTAATAGAGGACATGATGTATTAATAGAGGACATGATGTATTAATAGAGGACATGATGTATTAATAGAGGACATGATGTATTAATAGAGGACATGATGTATTAATAGAGGACATGATGTATTAATAGAGGACATGATGTATTAATAGAGGACATGATGTATTAATAGAGGACATGATGTATTAATAGTTAGAGGACATGATGTATTAATAGAGGACATGATGTATTAATAGAGGACATGATGTATTAATAGAGGACATGATGTATTAATAGAGGACATGATGTATTAATAGAGGACATGATGTATTAATAGAGGACATGATGTATTAATAGTAGGGACATGATGTATTAATAGAGGACATGATGTATTAATAGAGGACATGATGTATTAATAGAGGACATGATGTATTAATAGAGGACATGATGTATTAATAGAGGACATGATGTATTAATAGAGGACATGATGTATTAATAGAGGACATGATGTATTAATAGAGGACATGATGTATTAATAGAGGACATGATGTATTAATAGAGGACATGATGTATTAATAGAGGACATGATGTATTAATAGAGGACATGATGTATTAATAGAGGACATGATGTATTAATAGAGGACATGATGTATTATAGAGGACATGATGTATTAATAGAGGACATGATGTATTAATAGAGGACATGATGTATTAATAGAGGACATGATGTATTAATAGAGGACATGATGTATTAATAGAGGACATGATGTATTAATAGAGGACATGATGTATTAATAGAGGACATGATGTATTAATAGAGGACATGATGTATTAATAGAGGACATGATGTATTAATAGAGGACATGATGTATTAATAGAGGACATGATGTATTAATAGAGGACATGATGTATTAATAGAGGACATGATGTATTAATAGAGGACATGATGTATTAATAGAGGACATGATGTATTAATAGTAGAGGACATGATGTATTAATAGAGGACATGATGTATTAATAGAGGACATGATGTATTAATAGAGGACATGATGTATTAATAGAGGACATGATGTATTAATAGAGGACATGATGTATTAATAGAGGACATGATGTATTAATAGAGGACATGATGTATTAATAGTGGACATGATGTATTAATAGAGGACATGATGTATTAATAGAGGACATGATGTATTAATAGAGGACATGATGTATTAATAGAGGACATGATGTATTAATAGAGGACATGATGTATTAATAGAGGACATGATGTATTAATAGTTAGAGGACATGATGTATTAATAGAGGACATGATGTATTAATAGAGGACATGATGTATTAATAGTGGACATGATGTATTAATAGAGGACATGATGTATTAATAGAGGACATGATGTATTAATAGTGGACATGATGTATTAATAGAGGACATGATGTATTAATAGTGGACATGATGTATTAATAGAGGACATGATGTATTAATAGAGGACATGATGTATTAATAGAGGACATGATGTATTAATAGTTAGAGGACATGATGTATTAATAGAGGACATGATGTATTAATAGAGGACATGATGTATTAATAGTTAGAGGACATGATGTATTAATAGAGGACATGATGTATTAATAGAGGACATGATGTATTAATAGAGGACATGATGTATTAATAGTTAGAGGACATGATGTATTAATAGAGGACATGATGTATTAATAGAGGACATGATGTATTAATAGTTAGAGGACATGATGTATTAATAGTGGACATGATGTATTAATAGAGGACATGATGTATTAATAGTGGACATGATGTATTAATAGAGGACATGATGTATTAATAGAGGACATGATGTATTAATAGTTAGAGGACATGATGTATTAATAGAGGACATGATGTATTAATAGAGGACATGATGTATTAATAGTTAGAGGACATGATGTATTAATAGTGGACATGATGTATTAATAGAGGACATGATGTATTAATAGTGGACATGATGTATTAATAGAGGACATGATGTATTAATAGTGGACATGATGTATTAATAGAGGACATGATGTATTAATAGAGGACATGATGTATTAATAGAGGACATGATGTATTAATAGAGGACATGATGTATTAATAGTTAGTGGACATGATGTATTAATAGAGGACATGATGTATTAATAGAGGACATGATGTATTAATAGAGGACATGATGTATTAATAGAGGACATGATGTATTAATAGAGGACATGATGTATTAATAGAGGACATGATGTATTAATAGAGGACATGATGTATTAATAGAGGACATGATGTATTAATAGTTAGAGGACATGATGTATTAATAGAGGACATGATGTATTAATAGAGGACATGATGTATTAATAGAGGACATGATGTATTAATAGAGGACATGATGTATTAATAGAGGACATGATGTATTAATAGAGGACATGATGTATTAATAGAGGACATGATGTATTAATAGAGGACATGATGTATTAATAGAGGACATGATGTATTAATAGAGGACATGATGTATTAATAGAGGACATGATGTATTAATAGAGGACATGATGTATTAATAGTTAGAGGACATGATGTATTAATAGAGGACATGATGTATTAATAGAGGACATGATGTATTAATAGAGGACATGATGTATTAATAGTAGGACATGATGTATTAATAGAGGACATGATGTATTAATAGAGGACATGATGTATTAATAGAGGACATGATGTATTAATAGTTAGTGGACATGATGTATTAATAGAGGACATGATGTATTAATAGAGGACATGATGTATTAATAGAGGACATGATGTATTAATAGAGGACATGATGTATTAATAGAGGACATGATGTATTAATAGAGGACATGATGTATTAATAGAGGACATGATGTATTAATAGAGGACATGATGTATTAATAGAGGACATGATGTATTAATAGAGGACATGATGTATTAATAGAGGACATGATGTATTAATAGAGGACATGATGTATTAATAGAGGACATGATGTATTAATAGAGGACATGATGTATTAATAGAGGACATGATGTATTAATAGAGGACATGATGTATTAATAGAGGACATGATGTATTAATAGAGGACATGATGTATTAATAGAGGACATGATGTATTAATAGTGGACATGATGTATTAATAGAGGACATGATGTATTAATAGAGGACATGATGTATTAATAGAGGACATGATGTATTAATAGTGGACATGATGTATTAATAGAGGACATGATGTATTAATAGAGGACATGATGTATTAATAGAGGACATGATGTATTAATAGAGGACATGATGTATTAATAGTGGACATGATGTATTAATAGAGGACATGATGTATTAATAGTAGAGGACATGATGTATTAATAGAGGACATGATGTATTAATAGAGGACATGATGTATTAATAGTGGACATGATGTATTAATAGAGGACATGATGTATTAATAGTGGACATGATGTATTAATAGAGGACATGATGTATTAATAGAGGACATGATGTATTAATAGAGGACATGATGTATTAATAGAGGACATGATGTATTAATAGAGGACATGATGTATTAATAGAGGACATGATGTATTAATAGAGGACATGATGTATTAATAGTGGACATGATGTATTAATAGAGGACATGATGTATTAATAGAGGACATGATGTATTAATAGAGGACATGATGTATTAATAGTAGTGGACATGATGTATTAATAGAGGACATGATGTATTAATAGAGGACATGATGTATTAATAGAGGACATGATGTATTAATAGAGGACATGATGTATTAATAGAGGACATGATGTATTAATAGTTAGAGGACATGATGTATTAATAGAGGACATGATGTATTAATAGAGGACATGATGTATTAATAGTGGACATGATGTATTAATAGAGGACATGATGTATTAATAGTGGACATGATGTATTAATAGTGGACATGATGTATTAATAGAGGACATGATGTATTAATAGTGGACATGATGTATTAATAGTGGACATGATGTATTAATAGTGGACATGATGTATTAATAGAGGACATGATGTATTAATAGAGGACATGATGTATTAATAGAGGACATGATGTATTAATAGAGGACATGATGTATTAATAGTGGACATGATGTATTAATAGAGGACATGATGTATTAATAGTTAGAGGACATGATGTATTAATAGAGGACATGATGTATTAATAGAGGACATGATGTATTAATAGTGGACATGATGTATTAATAGAGGACATGATGTATTAATAGTGGACATGATGTATTAATTAGAGGACATGATGTATTAATAGAGGACATGATGTATTAATAGTTAGAGGACATGATGTATTAATAGAGGACATGATGTATTAATAGAGGACATGATGTATTAATAGTGGACATGATGTATTAATAGAGGACATGATGTATTAATAGTTAGAGGACATGATGTATTAATAGAGGACATGATGTATTAATAGTGGACATGATGTATTAATAGTTAGAGGACATGATGTATTAATAGAGGACATGATGTATTAATAGAGGACATGATGTATTAATAGAGGACATGATGTATTAATAGAGGACATGATGTATTAATAGAGGACATGATGTATTAATAGAGGACATGATGTATTAATAGAGGACATGATGTATTAATAGAGGACATGATGTATTAATAGTGGACATGATGTATTAATAGAGGACATGATGTATTAATAGAGGACATGATGTATTAATAGAGGACATGATGTATTAATAGTGGACATGATGTATTAATAGTGGACATGATGTATTAATAGAGGACATGATGTATTAATAGAGGACATGATGTATTAATAGAGGACATGATGTATTAATAGAGGACATGATGTATTAATAGAGGACATGATGTATTAATAGAGGACATGATGTATTAATAGAGGACATGATGTATTAATAGAGGACATGATGTATTAATAGTGGACATGATGTATTAATAGTGGACATGATGTATTAATAGAGGACATGATGTATTAATAGAGGACATGATGTATTAATAGAGGACATGATGTATTAATAGAGGACATGATGTATTAATAGAGGACATGATGTATTAATAGAGGACATGATGTATTAATAGAGGACATGATGTATTAATAGAGGACATGATGTATTAATAGTAGAGGACATGATGTATTAATAGTGGACATGATGTATTAATAGAGGACATGATGTATTAATAGAGGACATGATGTATTAATAGAGGACATGATGTATTAATAGAGGACATGATGTATTAATAGAGGACATGATGTATTAATAGAGGACATGATGTATTAATAGAGGACATGATGTATTAATAGAGGACATGATGTATTAATAGAGGACATGATGTATTAATAGAGGACATGATGTATTAATAGTGGACATGATGTATTAATAGAGGACATGATGTATTAATAGAGGACATGATGTATTAATAGAGGACATGATGTATTAATAGAGGACATGATGTATTAATAGAGGACATGATGTATTAATAGTTAGAGGACATGATGTATTAATAGAGGACATGATGTATTAATAGAGGACATGATGTATTAATAGAGGACATGATGTATTAATAGAGGACATGATGTATTAATAGTTAGAGGACATGATGTATTAATAGAGGACATGATGTATTAATAGAGGACATGATGTATTAATAGAGGACATGATGTATTAATAGTGGACATGATGTATTAATAGTGGACATGATGTATTAATAGAGGACATGATGTATTAATAGAGGACATGATGTATTAATAGAGGACATGATGTATTAATAGAGGACATGATGTATTAATAGAGGACATGATGTATTAATAGAGGACATGATGTATTAATAGAGGACATGATGTATTAATAGAGGACATGATGTATTAATAGAGGACATGATGTATTAATAGAGGACATGATGTATTAATAGAGGACATGATGTATTAATAGAGGACATGATGTATTAATAGAGGACATGATGTATTAATAGAGGACATGATGTATTAATAGTGGACATGATGTATTAATAGAGGACATGATGTATTAATAGAGGACATGATGTATTAATAGAGGACATGATGTATTAATAGTGGACATGATGTATTAATAGAGGACATGATGTATTAATAGAGGACATGATGTATTAATAGAGGACATGATGTATTAATAGAGGACATGATGTATTAATAGAGGACATGATGTATTAATAGAGGACATGATGTATTAATAGTTAGAGGACATGATGTATTAATAGAGGACATGATGTATTAATAGAGGACATGATGTATTAATAGAGGACATGATGTATTAATAGAGGACATGATGTATTAATAGAGGACATGATGTATTAATAGAGGACATGATGTATTAATAGAGGACATGATGTATTAATAGAGGACATGATGTATTAATAGTTAGAGGACATGATGTATTAATAGAGGACATGATGTATTAATAGAGGACATGATGTATTAATAGAGGACATGATGTATTAATAGAGGACATGATGTATTAATAGAGGACATGATGTATTAATAGAGGACA
>NC_084970.1:38733218-38735718 GCF_963691925.1 Scomber scombrus | reverse complement strand
TCTGTGTGTGTGTGTGTGTGTGTGTGTGTGTGTGTGTTTCAGGGAAGCTGACGTTGAAGATCCCCTGGAAGAACCTGTACAGTGATGCTGTGGTGGCCACGCTGGACGGTCTCTACCTGCTGGTGGTTCCTGGAGCCAGTAAGTGAAGCTTTACTCTCAGTCTGACTGTAGGAGCTCCGTCACCAGACCAGCCAATCACAGCTCAGCTGGCTCCGTCACCAGATCAGCCAATCACAGCTCAGCTGGCTGGTCACTCAGGAGATCCGTCACCAGACCAGCCAATCACAGTCCAGCTGGCTCCGTCACCAGACCAGCCAATCACAGCTCAGCTGGCTCCGTCACTCAGGAGCTCCGTCACCAGACCAGCCAATCACAGTCCAGCTGGCCCCGTCACCAGACCAGCCAATCACAGTCCAGCTGGCTCCGTCACCAGACCAGCCAATCACAGCTCAGCTGGCTCCGTCACCAGACCAGCCAATCACAGTCCAGCTGGCTCCGTCACCAGACCAGCCAATCACAGTCCAGCTGGCTCCGTCACCAGACCAGCCAATCACAGTCCAGCTGGCTCCGTCACCAGACCAGCCAATCACAGTCCAGCTGGCTCAGATGTTCTTACGGAGGTCAAATGAAGCTTTTTAATCTCTAAATCACACAAAGCAATGATGAAGGGTTCGGGTCTGACTGGGGGGACAGTCAAAGGAGCACAACCAGGTTCAGGTCCTGGTGTCAGTCGGTCCAGCTTGTCCTGGAGGATTTGGAGATGTTCCCAGACCAGGTTTGATCTCCTGCATGTCCTGCAGGTTCTGCCCCGTGGTCTTCCACCTCCACAGGAAGACATGACTCCTCCTGACCCATGTGGACTGTGGTACCAGCTGCTCAACGCCCATATTTACATCCTTAAAGTCATTTATTCAACTCATAACTAACGAGGAGGAAAAGCATCAGTGTGTGACTGCAGAGGGTTCGGGTCTGACAGGTGCAGAGGGTTCGGGTCTGACCGGTGCAGAGGGTTCGGGTCTGACCGGTGCAGAGGGTTCGGGTCTGACAGGTGCAGAGGGTTCGGGTCTGTCCAGAGAGACTGGGACCAGTAGCCGACCCTCCAGCTCCGGTATCAGATCGTGGGAGGATGGACAAACATCAACTTATTCAGGACCAGGACAGTCCCCCTCCCGCTACGGGACCAGCAGTGATACTGGAGCTCAGGTCCTGTTTTTAAGCCCAGCACAAGAGTCCAGTTCCTCTTTGAGGCCACCTGAAAGCCTCTGTGATGGTCTCCTCCTGGACCCCCAGATGTCTAACCTCTGACCCGGTCTGCTGCTTCAGGAGTGAGTCCAGCAGCAGGTTCTGACCCACTCAGATCTATGTCCACAGCCTTTTTCAGGTGCTCTAGTCCTCATGGACAGGGGACCCCCTCAGGTTCTGTTTGGGTTTACAAGATCTGGTTTCTAGTTCTGCACTGAAGCTGATCCAGAGCCTCTGAGGAACGGAGCCAGGTGATTGGTTGGTCTGGTTCTGGACTGAAGCTGATCCAGAGCACCTGATGAATGGAGCCAGCTGATTGGTTGGTCTGGTCTGGAGGCGGGTCTTCCTACATATGACTGCTATGTGCTGATATGATGAAGTGTGTTCTGAGTTGATGTGTGTGTGTTCCAGCTGGATCTCAGCTCAGATCATGTCCATATAACGGTAAGCTGCAAGGTTCAGAGGTGGAGGTTCAGGTTCTGGTCTGATCCGGTTTCTGTGTTTCTATCGGGGCTGCAACAGAACTTCCTGTCTTGCACAGGTGTCCTTCACAATAAAAGCCCTCCCTGCAGATGGAGAGCTTTTATTGTGAAGCAGAGTCCAGCAGCCCTGATGTCTGTCGCCTTCAGTCTGTAGACGTAGTTCTGGTCGGTTCTGGTTTACTGGGTTCTACTCGCTGATCTGGGACAATTATGGTTCTGGGTTTTCAAACTAACAAAGGGTTAATAACGAGCTCAGCAGGTAGATGTTCAGGTGATTACTGAGCAGGTAGATGTTCAGGTGTTTCCAGGTGTTTACAGGTGTTTACAGGTGTTTACAGGTGTTTTCTTTGTTGCAGCGATAAAATACGATGCAGAGAAGGAGGAGCGTTACCAGCAGGAGGCGAAACAGAAAGAACTGCAACGCATCGAGGAGGCGCTGCAGCTGGCTGCTCGTAGAGGTGAGAAACCTGGTGGTTCCTCCTTTAACTGCTTCTGACATCACAGGGATGGATATATGAACGTATGAACATTGGCTGGATGGATATATGAACGTATGAACGTTGGCTGGATGGATATATGAACGTATGAACATTGGCTGGATGGATATATGAACGTATGAACATTGGCTGGATGGATATATGAACGTATGAACATTGGCTGGATGGATATATGAACGTATGAACGTTGGCTGGATGGATATATGAACGTATGAACGTTGGCTGGATGGATATATGAACGTATGAACGTTGGCTGGATGGATATATGAACGTATGAAC
>NC_084970.1:38715718-38728218 GCF_963691925.1 Scomber scombrus | reverse complement strand
GGTGTCGGACCCTCAGCGCCCCCTATCCATGGGAGTTACCCTATCAGAGCTCAGCCTGCAGGTACTCACACACACACACACACACACACACATATACACACACACACACACACACATATACACACACACACACACACACACACACACACACACACACACACACACACACACACACACACTAACCTCTGTGTGTTTCAGACCACTGATGAGAACTGGAAGTCATGCATCCTGAATGAAGCAGCAAAGATCATCTATAAGGTGAGACGCTCTGCTCGCTCTGCATCTCTGAGTCTGTGGCTCAGGTCGGTGGTTTGATTCCCGGCTCCTCCGGTCCACACATCCATGTGTCCTATAGCAAGATACTTAACCCCCTGGTTGCTATGCCAACGCTGTATGAATGTGTGTGAACAGCTGGTCTCCTCCTGTTATCAGTGTGTGAATGAGATCTGTAGTCAGAAAGAGAAAAGTGCTTTATACAGTCTATCTACCTGCTGATCAATACCTGTGTGTGTGTGGTGTGTGTGTGTGTGTGTGTGTGTGTGTGTAGCTGGGGCGGCTGGAGTGTCTCTGTGCCTACTGGAACGTTAACAGTCCGATCTTCTACAAAGGATCATGGCAAAACATTGTGGTGAGTTAAAGCATTTTTTATTTGTAAATAATCAATAATCAGTAATCAATAATAAATAATCAATAATCAGTAATCAATAATAAATAATCAATAATAAATAATCAATAATCAGTAATCAATAATAAATAATCAATAATAAATAATCAATAATCAATAATCAATATAAAGTGTGTGTGTGTTACAGGATCAGCTGAAGTGTGGAATCAGCAGTAAAGATCAGGAGCTGCCTCATTATCAATACAGTGAGTATTGATCCGTAGGGTGATCATTGATCAGCTGACTCCAGCACAGATCATTTATTGATTATCAGCTGTTAGTCATATTTATGCACACTGGTCACTGATAGATAAAAATAGCACAAACAGTGAGGAAATGTTTGGTAGATTATTTCTTTGTTAATAAATAAAGAAGGTGGAGCTGGAGGAATGATAGAACAGCCCCCTTACCTCCCCCTGCTGGAGGAACGATGGAACAGCCCCGTTACCTCCCCCTGCTGGAGGAACGATGGAACAGCCCCGTTACCTCCCCCTGCTGGAGGAACGATGGAACAGCCCCGTTACCTACCCCTGCTGGAGGAACAGCCCCGTTACCTCCCCCTGCTGGAGGAACGATGGAACAGCCCCGTTACCTCCCCCTGCTAGAGGAACGATGGAACAGCCCCGTTACCTCCCTCTGCTGGAGGAATGATGGAACAGCCCCGTTACCTCCCCCTGCTAGAGGAACGATGGAACAGCCCCGTTACCTCCCCCTGCTAGAGGAACGATGGAACAGCCCCGTTACCTCCCCCTGCTGGAGGAACGATGGAACAGCCCCGTTACCTCCCCCTGCTGGATAAACGATGGAACAGCCCGTTACCTCCCCATGCTGGAGGAACGATGGAACAGCCCCGTTACCTCCCCCTGCTGGAGGAACAGCCCTGTTACCTCCCCCTGCTGGAGGAACGATGGAACAGCCCGTTACCTCCCCCTGCTGGAGGAATGATGCTACAGCCCCGTTCCCTTCCCCTGCTGGAGGAATGATGCAACAGCCCCGTTGCCTCCCCCTGCTGGAGGAACGATGGAACAGCCCTGTTACCTCCCCCTGCTGGAGGAACAGCCCCGTTACCTCCCCCTGCTGGAGGAACAGCCCCATTACCTCCCCCTGCTGGAGGAACGATGGAACAGCCCGTTACCTCCCCCTGCTGGAGGAACAGGCCCGTTACCTCCCCCTGCTGGAGGAACAGGCCCATTACCTCCCCCTGCTGGAGGAACAGCCCCATTACCTCCCCCTGCTGGAGGAAGAGCCCTGTTACCTCCCCCTGCTGGAGGAACAGCCCCATTACCTCCCCCTGCTGGAGGAACAGCCCCGTTACCTCCCTGCTGCAGGAACAGCCTGGCAGCTCCTCCCCCTGCTGCAGTCAGCCAACGTGGTTGTGTTGGTCACTCAGCCCCACCCCGACCCTCACTAACCCTTCCTAACCCTTACTGACCCTTCCTGACCCTTACTAACCCTTACTAACCCTTACTAACCCTTCCTGACCCTTCCTAACCCTTACTAACCCTTCCTAACCCTTACTAACCCTTCCTGACCCTTACTGACCCTTACTAACCCTTCCTGACCCTTACTGACCCTTACTGACCCTTACTGACCCTTACTGACCCTTACTAACCCTTACTAACCCTTACTAACCCTTACTGACCCTTACTAACCCTTCCTGACCCTTACTGACCCTTACTGACCCTTACTGACCCTTACTAACCCTTCCTGACCCTTACTAACCCTTACTAACCCTTACTAACCCTTCCTGACCCTTACTAACCCTTACTGACCCTTACTAACCCTTACTAACCCTTACTAATGTGTCTCCATTTAAAAGGGAAATAAACCGTAGAACATTTATTACCAACAAGCTTTGTTACAACAAAGAGAAACTCTACTAACACACATTACCTTACTGACTGTGTTTAAATGGATGGATAGATGGATAGATAGATGGATAGATAGATGGATAGATAGATAGATAGATAGATAGATAGAGTACCAGTCAAAAGTTTGGACACACTTTCTCATTGATGTGAATGGGAAAGTGTGTCCAAACTTTTAACTGGTACTGTAGATTGATTGATTGATTGATTGATGGATTTTTTTTGTTGTTGCAGTTTTTAAGCCGATCTTTGCTTCAGCTAAGATGTGTATAAACCCGAGCGCTGAGCTGGAACTAAACAGTCCAAAAGCCAACCTGCACCTGGAGGTCCAGAACATCTCCATCGAGATGACCAAACCACAGGTAACATGACCACAGGTAACATGACCACAGGTAACATGACCACAGGTAACATGACCACAGGTAACATGACCACAGGTAACATGACCACAGGTAACATGACTACAGGTAACATGACTACAGGTAACATTTACATTTAGCAGACGCTTTTATCCTAAGCGACTTACAAGGGAGAATAACATTCAAGCTACATTACAACAGAGACATTAGTGTGACAATAAATAAATACTGCTAAGTAGTGCTAAGTAGTGCTAAGTAGTGCTAGTAGTGCTAAGTAGTGCTAAGTAGTGCTAGTAGTGCTAAGTAGTGCTAAGTAGTGCTAGTAGTGCTAAGTAGTGCTAGTAGTGCTAAGTAGTGCTAGTAGTGCTAAGTAGTGCTAAGTAGTGCTAAGTAGTGCTAGTAGTGCTAAGTAGTGCTAAGTAGTGCTAAGTAGTGCTAGTAGTGCTAAGTAGTGCTAGTAGTGCTAAGTAGTGCTAGTAGTGCTAAGTAGTGCTAGTAGTGCTAAGTAGTTGTAAGTTAAGAGAGGAGGTACTCTCTGAAGAGCTGGGTCTTCAAGTGCTTCTTAAAGACAGAGAGGGAGGCCCCTGCTCTGGTGGTTTTCGGCAGCTCTGCAGATGAGAATAACCTGGATTGCTGTGGTTGTACGGCCGGCAGACCAGGCGACGCTCATTTGATGAACGCAGCATCCGGGGGATAACATGTGCTCTTACAAGAGCATTTAAGTAGGTGGGAGCATTCCCAACAATCACTCTGTAGGCAAGCATAAGAGACTTGAACCTGATGCGAGCAGCTACAGGTAACCAGGGGAGCTCGATAAGCAGCGGAGTGATGTGTGCCCTCTTTGGCTGGTTGAACACCAGTCGCACCTCCG
Source organism: Scomber scombrus (assembly GCF_963691925.1). Taxonomy (NCBI): domain Eukaryota; kingdom Metazoa; phylum Chordata; class Actinopteri; order Scombriformes; family Scombridae; genus Scomber; species Scomber scombrus. The sequence goes on along the minus strand of NC_084970.1, from coordinate 38,724,456 downwards.
CATGCTAACATGACCCCTAACATGTTAAAGCTATAAAATGAACTGTAGGGTTCCTCAGGGTTCAGGGTTCAGGGTTCAGGTGTCTCCTCTGTGTTCTGCAGTACCTGACCATGGTGGACCTGCTGGAGTCCATCGACAGCATGGTGAAGAACGCTCCATACAGGAAGTTCAGGCCCGAGGTTCCTGTCCACGCCAACTCCAAACTCTGGTTAGCCCCCCCCCCCCCCCCCAACCCTAACCCCCCCCCCCCAACAGACTAACACCCACTGTGATAAAGGTTTCTGGTCCTCTTACTGCTCTTGGTGGGTTTCTGTGCCTCTGACAGGTGGATGTACGGCCTCAACAGTATCCTGGAGGTCCACATCCGCCGGCGCAGCAGCATGTGGTCCTGGTCCAACATCAGACGGCACCGGGAGAACCTGAAGGCCTACAAGACCGCCTACAAGACCAGACTACTGAGCCAGAGCAAGCCGAGCCCCGACACAGAACACCAAATCCAGGTCTGAACCAAGTCTGACACCACAAACCTGATTCTGTAAGGAGGAGACAGGTGGGAGGAGACAGGTGGGAGGAGACAGGTGGGAGGACACAGGTGGGAGGAGACAGGTGGGAGGAGACAGGTGGGAGGAGACAGGTGGGAGGACACAGGTGGGAGGAGACAGGTGGGAGGAGAGGAGCAGACAGGTGGGAGGAGACAGGTGGGAGGACACAGGTGGGAGGAGACAGGTGGGAGGAGAGGAGCAGACAGGTGGGAGGAGACAGGTGGGAGGAGAGGAGCAGACAGGTGGGAGGAGACAGGTGGGAGGAGACAGGTGGGAGGACACAGGTGGGAGGAGACAGGTGGGAGGAGACAGGTGGGAGGAGAGGAGCAGACAGGTGGGAGGAGACAGGTGGGAGGAGAGGAGCAGACAGGTGGGAGGAGACAGGTGGGAGGAGAGGAGCAGACAGGTGGGAGGAGACAGGTGGGAGGAGAGGAGGAGACAGGTGGGAGGAGACAGGTGGGAGGAGAGGAGGAGACAGGTGGGAGGAGAGCAGACAGTCTGACATCAGTACGTTCTTTGTGTCTCACCAGGATTTGGAGAAAGTTCTGGACGTCTTCAACCTCACGTTAGCTCGGCAGCAGGCTCAGATGGAGGTAAACATGATGATGATGAGGATGATGATGATGGTGATGATGATGATGATGATGATGATGATAAAAGGGAGGGGAGATCTCAAATGTTTGTACCTCCTCCAGGTGATCCGCTCAGGGCAGAAGGTTCTGGGGAAAAAGGCGGCGGGGCCGAAGCAGGGAGGAGGAGGAGGAGGCTTCTTCAGCAGCTTATTCAGCAGGAAGGCCAAGAAGGAGGAGCAGGAGCAGGAGGAGAGCAAGGAGCCGGAGGGTAAGAGCCTTTCACAGATATATCCGTATCCGTGTTTCCGATATTAAAACTTTCTTACAGAACATATAATTAGATGCTCTGGGTGATTTGGACATGGTGTCATTACACTGTTTGTCCACCAGAGGGCGCTTTAATACCATCAGCTGTTTCCACTGTTAAACTTTACCCTGAACACGTGTAACAGAATAACGTTACTGCTTCTTCATCTCTTCACTCTGCTGTTTGTGAGTCATAGTTTTACATGAACAGTGAAATATTGATAATGACATTTACTGATAAACATGAAATTAAAAGCATTTCTGATTTCTGAGTTCAGTTAATTGAAATAATGACTGATACAGTTCAGTTTATTCTCTATTTTGTTAATGTTCATTTCTAGAAATTCTTAACGATGTTAAATATACTTCATTAGTTACTAGTTTAATAAAGCAGCCTTATATCACACAGAGGTCATCATATCGGTTATTGGTCAGTTTCTTCGCTCTAACATCAGTTTCTAAAACCCCGTATGCAGATGTGTGACTGAAGGTGTTTCTGATCTGCAGGTTCTGGGCTGGATGAGCTTATGACCTCAGATGAGAAGGAGAAGCTGTACACCGCCATCGGCTACAGCGGCAGCTCTCACAACCTGGCCCTACCCAAACAGGTGAGCACACCTGCAGGAGGTTAGGGTTAGGGTAGGAGGAGTGGTTAGAGCGCATGCCGTGACGCAGCCACCCCCCCTCTCTCTTCCTGTCTATCAACTGTCAAATAAAGGTGTCTCTGCCTGAAAGAAATAAAAAAAAAGAAAAGATATGTCAGATATATAATATACATCACTAAATGTCCAGAACTCAGAGGATATAAGTTTAAATGTACAGCAGGTCATTATCAGCAGTGATGAAAAACAGAGCAAAATGAACTGAAAGCAGCACCAAACTGTTCAACAGAAGAAAGTTCAGAAACATCTGTGTCCAGATGTTTGTAGTGATGTCACATGACGTTTGGTCACATGACACTGACTGGTTTGTGTTTCAGTACGTCGCCGTGGTCGTCACCTTCCAGCTGTTCAGGACCTCGATCACAGTCAGAGAGCAGCCAGACGTCCCCGAGATCCTCAAGATCCAGATGATCGACCTCAGCACCAAAATCTCCCAGAGACCTGGAGCTCAGGCCATCAGGTGAGTGTCCCGTCACCCAAAGCTCGCAGGTTCGGTCCCCGCTAACATGAGGGGGCTGATAAAGGGGTGAGTCTGATGTAACCATATGTGCGGTCCTGCAGGGTGGAGGTAGCCTTAGAGCACTGGTTCGTGACGGGGTTACAGCAGCAGGGGGTTGTGCCCTCGCTCATCGCCTCAGTGGGAGACTCCACCTCCTCTCTGCTCAGCGTGGTGTTCGAGTTAAACCCCGAAGAGACCGCCGCCGACCAGCTGCTGAGAGTCAGCTCTCAGCCCGTCGAGATCATCTACGACGCGGTAAACATCTGTTCAAACATCTGTTCAAACATCTGTTCAAACATCTGTTCAAACATCTGTTCAAACATCTGTCCCAACATCTGTTCAAACATCTGACCCAACATCTGTTCAAACATCTGACCCAACATCTGTCCCAACATCTGTTCAAACATCTGTCCCAAAATCTGTTCAAACATCTGTTCAAACATCTGACCCAACATTTGTTCAAACATCTGACCCAACATCTGTCCCAACATCTGTCCCAACATCTGTTCAAACATCTGTCCCAACATCTGTTCAAACATCTGTTCAAACATCTGTCCCATTATCTGTTCCAACATCTGTCCCAACATCTGTCCCATTATCTGTTCAAACATCTGTTCAAACATCTGTTCGGTCCTGACCCACAAACATCTGTTCGGTCCTGACCCACAAACATCTGTTCGGTCCTGACCCACAAACATCTGTTCAGTCCTGACCCACAAACATCTGTTCAGTCCTGACCCTCGTGGATGCAGTAATCCAGATGTTTTCCTGTTTTCCTGTCCTCCAGCTGACGGTCAACAGCGTGATGGACTTCTTTAGGACGGGTAAAGGTGTCGACCTGGAGGTTCTCACGTCGGCCACGCTGTCCAAGCTGGAGGAGATCAAAGAGAAGACTGCCACAGGTGAGTCTGAACCACCCTGGATCCAGAACTCTGTTAGAACCCTTCTACCCCAACAGTTGGTCTCTGATGGTTCTGGTCTCTGTAGGATTGTCTCATGTCATCGAGACCAGAAAGGTTCTGGACTTAAGGATCCACCTGAAGCCGTCCTACCTGCTGCTGCCAAAGTCCGGTTTCTATAGCGACACGTCAGACCTCGTCATCGTGGACTTCGGCAGCTTACAGGTGAAAAGCCCCGCCCCGAATCTGTCTGTGTTCATTAGAACATGTTAATTAGTGCCACGGGTGCTTAGCTCCGAAACTCCCACAGCTTTGAGAAAACCCAGACAATATATACATCAAAACATGCGGCTCTATCGGGAGATGGGTGCTATTATTTGGAATGTTCAAATTCCAATTTTTCCCAAAGTTATTCCCAAAATACCGGGAAAACTCTCCATTGAAAATGAATGGGATTTTTTTTTTAAACCACAAAATTTCACCTTTTTTCTGAGTCACCTAGCTCTCTCATACCTGCACGTAGAAATGTGATTCAAACTTTAAAACGGAGGAAAACTCGTGCTCTCTCCAAAACACCAAACTGTTTTTACATAACATGTAAACTTTTCAAACTATGAGCAGTCAAACAAGGAGTGGAAATCACTTTTTCTTCAAAGTTAGAGTGGAAGCGTCAGTTAGCTTGAGTGCGAGAAGCAGTAAAAAATAACCTTAATTTTTATTTTTAACTCGAGCTCACGGCCAAACCATGAAAAGGAGACAAATAATTTTTGGTCAAAATGTAGACATAGGTGTTGGGATTCATAAAATGTGACGTTGACAGGCGGGGTCTGCACAAAATTTAAACGGGGGGGCCGAGACCAGCGGCAATACCTGTCTCGCTCCCCATTGACTGTAATGTAATCATCTTTTTTTTTCAAAAGAATCTCACTCTGTCTTCGCACTGAGCTTACGCGCTCATTTTAAGGAATATCTGAATAAAATAAACACTGTCAGAATCTGCCGGCTTCTTTGTCTCTAACGGTGTTTTCGGTTTTTGGACAGGAGTTACGGTTTTCTCACAGTTTGCAATTGTTCGGGACCTTGTCAGAAGCCAAATTCTGGTAGAATGTTTTCCAAGCAGATTCTCACATCGCCGTAGCAACCGTAGGGCCTTAGCTGCCCTTAGCAACCTGTTGCTGGGCAGAAACTGAGCTACTTTTTTGTGATTGGCTAATTCCTGTCTGTCTCTGTTTTGCCAGTTAACCGAGCTAGCTCTCAGCAATAGCATCCATGTTTAAGGTAGAGGTGGTGACTTTGATTGACAGGTGACACTCGGTAGGGGGCGGGGCATCAGCGAACTCGGCGATTTTTTAAATCATTCACATTTGGCATGGTGGTTAACAACACACTTTTCTGTGGTATGTCAAACTCAGAACACATATTTATTCTTACTTTACAGGGACTTTAATTAGTTTAAATAAATATTATTTATGCTTAAATATGATGAACATGTACTTAATATTTCAGGGATGTTAAGTTGAGAATAAAGTACATTACACCTGATACTGACTAGTAAGATGTACTTAATACTAGAAACCAGAATATGATCAGGGTGACTTTTGAACACTGGAAATAAATCGTGTACTCGTCCCGGCAGCAGCCCCGTGGCACTCAACATTACCCTGGAACTTTCTAGTTACAACATGTTAACTAGAACATGTTAATTACAACATGTTAATTAAGCCTAACCCTTTTCAGCTGAACAGTGTGGAGCAGAGCGATGTCGGCCCTGCAGCCTCCTTCTCTTCTCTGGAGGAAATCATGGATCGAGCTTATGAACGTTACAGCGTTGAGCTCCGAAGAGTCCAGGTGCTCTACAGCAAGTCAGGTAATACACACCAATGCACCTGCACACTACTACACACACTTCTGCACACTGCTGCACAATACTACACACACTTCTGCACACTGCTGCACAATACTACACACACTGCTACACTACTACACACACTTCTGCACACTGCTGCACAATACTACACACACTGCTACACTACTGCTACACACTGCTACACACTGCTACACTACTACACACTGCTACACACTGCTACACTACTACACACTGCTACACACTGCTACACTACTACACACATTGCTACACACTGCTACACTACTACACACTGCTACACACTGCTACACACTGCTACACACTGCTACACACTACTACACACTGCTACACACTGCTACACACTGCTACACACTGATACACTGCTACACACTGCTACACACTGCTACACACTGCTACACACTGCTACACACTGCTACACTGCTACACACTACTACACACTGCTACACACTGCTACACACTGCTACACACTACTACACACTGCTACACTACTGCTACACACTGCTACACACTGCTACACTGCTACACACTGCTACACACTACTACACACTGCTACACACTGCTACACACTGCTACACTACTGCTACACACTACTACAATATTGCTACACACTACTACACACTGCTACACTACAGTTATTGATTAATAATAATGTATTTAAATAGTTATTGATTAATAATAATGTATTTAAATAGTTATTGATTAATAATAATGTATTTAAATAGTTATTGATTAATAATAATGTATTTATTGAGTTATTGATTAATAATAATGTATTTATTGAGTTATTGATTAATAATAATGTATTTAAATAGTTATTGATTAATAATAATGTATTTATTGAGTTATTGATTAATAATAATGTATTTATTGAGTTATTGATTAATAATAATGTATTTAATTGAGTGATTACTTGCAGGTGAAGCCTGGAGGGCGGCTCGGCTTCAGGCCTCATCTGTCCAACACATCCTCCAGCCGATGGACTTCACCCTCCAGCTCGCTAAGTGTATGGTAGAGAAGGACGCCCGCATGCCCAGGTATGGAGCTCACCTGTGTTCACATGTCCCCTCTACAGGTGACTCACCTGTGTTCACATGTCCCCTCTACAGGTGACTCACCTGTGGACACACGTCCCCTCTACAGGTGACTCACCTGTGGACACACGTCCCCTCTACAGGTGACTCACCTGTGGACACACGTCCCGTCTACAGGTGACTCACCTGTGGACACACGTCCCCTCTACAGGTGACTCACCTGTGGACACACGTCCTCTCTACAGGTGACTCACCTGTGGACACACGTCCCCTCTACAGGTGACTCACCTGTGGACACACGTCCTCTCTACAGGTGACTCACCTGTGGACACACGTCCCCTCTACAGGTGACTCACCTGTGGTCACACGTCCCGTCTACAGGTGACTCACCTGTGGACACACGTCCCCTCTACAGGTGACTCACCTGTGGACACACGTCCTCTCTACAGGTGACTCACCTGTGGACACACGTCCCCTCTACAGGTGACTCACCTGTGGTCACACGTCCCCTCTACAGGTGACTCACCTGTGGTCACACGTCCCCTTTACAGGTGACTCACCTGTGGTCACACGTCCTGTCTACAGGTGACTCACCTGTGGTCACACGTCCCCTCTACAGGTGACTCACCTGTGGTCACACGTCCCCTTTACAGGTGACTCACCTGTGGTCACACGTCCCCTCTACAGGTGACTCACCTGTGGTCACACGTCCTCTCTACAGGTGACTCACCTGCGCATTACCTGAGTATTAAACTGTGTTCTTCAGGTTTAAGGTTTCAGGTGAGCTGCCGCTGCTTCATGTGAAGATCTCAGACCAGAAGATCCAGAACATCGTGGAGCTGGTGGACAGCATCCCGCTGCCGCTCATAGGCTCCGCCCCCTCCACCCCCACAGAGAAGGTGTGCTTATTGAATATCAAATACCTGTCCAAAATACCTGAGAGGGGTTGAATAGAAGTTTGGGAATGATGTGAAAAGTTTAGGATTCGAAACAGGACGAAGTTTTGAGACTCGTAGGAGAGTTTGATAGATAGAGAGTATGTTACATACATGTATACATATATGTTCCCATAAATATACATAAATAGACAGTGAACAGTATTATAGTGCAGCACAGTGTTTGTACATTAGACAATCGGATGACTGCTGAGTACGTCTGTGGTCATTTCCTGCTGCAGGTGCCGTCTTTGCCGGAGGTGAGACCAAAAGTCCTCAACCTCCCCCCCGCCCTGCTCAACGCCATGGAAACAGGTTGGAAACTGTATAATGTATATGTTCATCTCGTGGGTCAGTGTGGACTTGTTGTTGATGAATCTTATTAATTCATTTTCAGACTCAGATGAAGACGCCAGTGAGAAGTCGGTGGAAGAAGATCACCAGCGCTCAGCTCTGGAGGAACTCACAGACCTTCACTTCAAGTTTGAAGTCAAAGAGGTTTGAAGCTTTTATGAGTTCTGAACATGAATAAAATATAATATTCAGTAGCTCAGAGTCAGCAGTGAGCGTGGTGTGTTCAGGTGCTGCTGGAGCTGACCCGGCAGGTGGACCAGGAGAAGACCGTACTGTCCTTCAGCGTCTGTCAGCTGGGAGCCGAAGGAAAGAAACGGAGCTTCGACATGAACGTCGCCTCGTACCTGCACTCAGTCAGACTGGACTACTGCGACGTGCCAGGTAATGATCCCTGATTGGCTGAAAGTAATCAGTGAATGGGCCGGGTAATGATCCCTGATTGGCTGAAACCAGTCAGTGAACGGGCCGGGTAATGATCCCTGATTGGCTGGAGCCTCTCTTTGGAGCTGACATCATCAACAACACGTGATAGGTTCATTCTCCTGTTAGTGACCGAGGGACTGACATAGAACCTTTAGCTTTAATAAAATAAAGAAGACATGGAGAACGACCTCCGGACGGCTTCGAAGAGGTTCTCCATGTCTTACCAAACTCCTCCCATGTCCGGGTTTTTGCCTCAGCGACCGCCGCAGCTGACTCCGCTTGGCCTGCCGGTACCTGACCCTCACTGCTGGTGTCCACCAGCGGGTTCAGCTATTGCCGCCACGACAGGCACCGACCACTGTACGGCCACAGCACCGGTCGGCTACCTTGACAATGGAGGCATGGACCATGGCCCACTCGGACTTAATGTCCCCCGCCTCCCCCGGTACATGGTCAAAGCTCTCCCGGAGGTGGGAGTTGAAGCCTTCGGCTGCCACCCAGCTCACATTGCACCCGACCCCTTTGGCCCCTCGTACGGGTTGTGAGCCCACGGGAAGGGGGTCCCACGTTGCCTCTTCGGGCTGTGCCCGGCCGGGCCACTAGGCGCCCCCCCCCCCCGCCAGGCCGGGC
>NC_084970.1:38655718-38708218 GCF_963691925.1 Scomber scombrus | reverse complement strand
GTCCATCTATCCATCTATCCATCTATCCATCTATCTATCCATCTATCTATCTGTCCATCTATCTATCCATCTATCCATCTATCCATCCATCTATCTATCTATCTATCTATCTATCTATCTATCTATCTATCTATCTATCTATCTATCTATCTATCTATCTATCTATCTATCTATCTATCTATCTATCTATCTATCTATCTATCTATCTATCTATCCATCCATCTATCCATCCATCCATCCATCTATCCATTGTTCCGCCACTTCTCTGACACAGTTCCAAAAGCACCTCAAAACACACCTCTTCTCTCTTGCCTACCCTCCCTAACCCCCACCCTGCCCCCACCCTGCCCCCACCCTGCCCCCACCCTGCCCCCACAAACTAAGAAAACTTGTAAGTTTTACTGAGTTTGAACTCAATCTGACATCAACCCTGATTAAAGCAATATTTGGATCCTACCTTCATCCATGGAGGGCCTCAGCTGTCCGTCCTTCAGAACCACGCGTACACATCACAACAGAAGTCATCTCTTAGCACTTTCCACACAGACCAGGTCTAGGTCTAGACCAGGTCCCTCTACTCACAGGAGGAACCTGAACAGGTGATGAAGGCCAAGCTGACTGCAGAAAGCTGACTAAATGTTAAACTGTTTCAGGACCACGATGCAGAGAGACTCGTCCCAGCCCGACATCGAGATCCTTCAGCCAATCAACTTGGAGCTGCTCGTCACCAGGAACCTGGCGGCTTCATGGTTCACCAGGATCCCTGGAGTCCAGGTCCAGGGAGTCCTGCGGTCCCTGCAGGTAAGTGGTGTGTTTGAGGTCAGAGTCGGACCGGTCTTCAGACCCGAGGTGACGATGTGGTCTCCGTCTGTCAGATGAGTCTGGGTGAGGAAGACCTGGCGGTGCTGATGAAGATCCTGGTGGAGAACATCGGGGAGGGGACTAAAGAGCACAGCATGGACCTCCGCCGGCAGGCAGCTCAAGGTACCCAACTGTTACCATGACAACGTGATGTTAATGCATATTAAACATGTTTAATTGAGTCCTCCCCAGTCTGGTTTCTCTCTCATTGAGCCAGGGTTCGGGTTCGGGTTATAATAAGACTTTCTGTCCTCAGAGACCTCAGACCAGCTGGATGAGCAGCAGGCAGCGTCGGTACATTCAGGATCTAACGGCGTGTCGGCTGCTAACGGAGACCTGAATGAAAACATCATCAATGTTCTGCTCAACTTTGAAATCCAAGAGGTTTGAAACCTACAGACACTGACTCTAACCTACAGACACTGACTCTAACCTACAGACACTGATCCTAACCTACAGACACTGACTCTAACCTACAGACACTGACCCTAACCTACAGACACTGACTCTAACCTACAGACACTGATCCTAACCTACAGACACTGACCCTAACCTACAGACACTGACTCTAAACTACAGACACTGACTCTAACCTACAGACACTGACTCTAACCTACAGACACTGACTCTAATCTATAGACACTGACTCTAATCTACAGACACTGACTCTAACCTACAGACACTGATCCTAACCTACAGACACTGACCCTAACCTACAGACACTGATCCTAACCTACAGACACTGACTCTAACCTACAGACACTGACTCTAACCTACAGACACTGATCCTAACCTACAGACACTGATCCTAACCTACAGACACTGACTCTAACCTACAGACACTGACCCTAACCTACAGACACTGACTCTAACCTACAGACACTGACCCTAACCTACAGACACTGACTCTAACCTACAGACACTGACTCTAACCTACAGACACTGATCCTAACCTACAGACACTGATCCTAACCTACAGACACTGACTCTAACCTACAGACACTGACTCTAACCTACAGACACTGATCCTAACCTACAGACACTGACTCTAACCTACAGACACTGACTCTAACCTACAGACACTGATCCTAACCTACAGACACTGACCCTAACCTACAGACACTGACTCTAACCTACAGACACTGATCCTAACCTACAGACACTGATCCTAACCTACAGACACTGACTCTAACCTACAGACACTGACTCTAACCTACAGACACTGATCCTAACCTACAGACACTGATCCTAACCTACAGACACTGACTCTAACCTACAGACACTGATCCTAACCTACAGACACTGACTCTAACCTACAGACACTGATCCTAACCTACAGACACTGATCCTAACCTACAGACACTGACTCTAACCTACAGACACTGACCCTAACCTACAGACACTGACTCTAACCTACAGACACTGACCCTAACCTACAGACACTGACTCTAACCTACAGACACTGACTCTAACCTACAGACACTGATCCTAACCTACAGACACTGATCCTAACCTACAGACACTGACTCTAACCTACAGACACTGACCCTAACCTACAGACACTGATCCTAACCTACAGACACTGATCCTAACCTACAGACACTGACTCTAACCTACAGACACTGACTCTAACCTACAGACACTGATCCTAACCTACAGACACTGATCCTAACCTACAGACACTGACTCTAACCTACAGACTCTGACCTACAGGTGATCCTGACCCTGAAGAAGCTCACAGACCAGAGGGAAGCACCTTTTCTAGTCCTTACGGTGGCTCACCTGGGCATCAACACCAAGGTCAGGAAATACGACATGTGTGCCACCACCTACATCCGAAAGATCAGCATGAAGAGCCTGGAGTTCAAAGGTCAGCCTCACAGTAATGATGGCTCTGTAGAACCATAATAATGACATTATTATTATTAATATTAGAATAAAGTTACCAAATTAAAATCTGCCCTGATCTACGTCGTGTTTCAGACTCGAGTGGAGAGCCGCTTTGTCTCATCAGCTCTTTGGTGGAGTCTGGAGCCGAGCTGCTCAAAGTCCAGTACTGCAAGGTGATGACATCACTACATGACATCACTACATGACATCATTACAGTACATCATTACATTACATCACTACTAGGGATGCTCGATATTGACTTTTCTGCCAATATCTGATATTCCCCAACTCTTAATTTCCGATACCGATATCACCCGATACCGATATTTGCACCAAAACTTTTAGGTAACAACATAACATATCTCCTATTGTTGAATTAACAAATTATGCCTGATTTTATTGTGATGCTCCACTGGATGCAAACATAAATGCAACATGGCTTTCCACATGTAAACACTGTCTGTGCAAAATAAGACAACAACTTCAACTTAAGTTATGGAACAAAGTGCCAATATATCACTGCCATATTCATTATGCTGCTTTGCAGTCATTTACTATCCGTAGGGAACACTTGGAAATAGGAACGTCCTCTCACTCGGTCCTCTCAGCTGTTGTGTCTCCAGCAGAGTAGGACCTGGATAGGACCCAGATAGGACCCAGATAGGACCCGGATAGGACCCAGATAGGACCTGGATAGGACCCAGATAGGACCCAGATAGGACCTGGATAGGACCCGGATAGGACCCAGATAGGACCCAGATAGGACCCGGATAGGACCCGGATAGGACCTGGATAGGACCCGGATAGGACCCGGATAGGACCCAGATAGGACCCAGATAGGACCCGGATAGGACCCAGATAGGATCCAGATAGGACCCAGATAGGACCCAGATAGGACCCAGATAGGGCCCAGATAGGACCCACCGGACTCTGACAGTGACGTCACAGAGGCGACTCGCCGAAAGCATAACAGAGAAAATGACAACGAGGAGGTAAACCTTCTGTTGGTGTGTTCGTGCACATGGCGGTGGACGCTATGAACTTGCTAGCCACGGTTAGCTACGGTTAGCCATGGTTAGCTACGGTTAGCGACCCACGAGTCTAGCATGTTGTTGTTATACGTCATCAAGCGCCGGTAAACGTCCCATGTTGCGTTCATGCAGGCTCAGAAATACTGAAGCCTACAGAACAAACATCGGTTATAAAAACCCGATACCGATACTTCCCGATATTTAAATGTTTAAGTAAATATCGGCCGATAATATCGGACATCCCTAATCACTACATTACATCACTGCATGACATTTCATGTGATGACCTGTTGATGTCTCCGTTATGCTCTCACTGTTTATCTTTTGTTTTTTTCCCTCAGGCCGACCGAACAGGACCAAACTTCTCCTCCGTCTACAAGAACACGGAGCAGATGATCAACGTCAGTAACACACACACACACACACACACACACACACACACACACACACACACACACACACACACACACACCTTTCTGCTGCTTTAATGACTGTTTAGTTTAATAATAATTACTTTGAACTGATTATTTGTGCAATTTGTTTAAAACTGAAAACACCTTAAATCACAAACCCAGGTGACCTTCACCTCTCTGGACCTGATGCTTCACACGGAGGCTCTGCTGTCAGCCATCAACTTCCTGTCGGCAGCGCTGTCGTCTGGCAGCGTTTCGTCTCCGGAGGAAGAAATCAGACTGAAGCCGGACGGCAGCAAGGCGGCGGCGGCCAGATCCGGTCAGTATGAAACACACACTGAGATATGAGCCGTCTCACTGAGGCTTTAAAGACTGACCTGAAATCTGTTTCCTGTCAGCTGCCCTGGCGTCACCTGCAGACAGCGAGGTCATCGACTTCAAGGTGATGATGACGCTGGGAGCCTTCAACGTCCTGGTGTGCGACCAAAGCTGCAACATGGCCGACATCAAGATCCAAGGTACCCAATCCCAGCTGCTGTATCATGGTTCATCACACCAACAGGGACCTGCAGCAGCTTCACCTGCGACCACGTCTTTAAATCAGAATTTAAGGTTTCATTATTAAAGCTGATTTGACTGATTTCCTTTAATGTGACGTGTGCTGCAGGTATTAACGGCTCTCTGCTGATGCAAGGAGCACAGACTCATCTATCTGCCCGTCTCAGAGACTTCATGGTTCTCAACGTCGATCCCAAAAGCATCCACAAGAAGGTCAGTGGCTTGTCTTCCTGCGTCTCACCCCTATTTTACCGGGGTTAGGGTCGGTTCTGCTCTGCGCCTCTGTGAAGGGTTCAAGGGTTCATGTTTGATGTTTTATCGGAGCTCTACGTCATTAATCTGTCGGAACGATCGATGCTCACTCAGCTGCGATGTTTCTGTCCTGCAGGCCATCTCCATCGTGGGCGACGAGGTGTTCAGCTTCACCATGAGTTTGACTCCCAACGCCACCGAGGGCGCCGGATACGCCGACACCTCCAAAACCGACGGCAGAGTGAAGCTGAACGTGGGCTGCATCCAGGTGGTCTACCTGCACAAGTTTGTGATGTCTCTGCTGGTGAGTGTCACAGTTTATTCAGTTTGAGTCATTATATGAAATAAGAACTTGTATGCTGTTTGGTTTGTGACCAACAAGTTATTTTCATGCAGGTTAATCTTTAGTTAGTTTAATGGATTTATTGTTTATTTCAGAACTTCACAAACAACTTCCAGACGGCTAAAGAGGCTCTGAGCGCCGCCACGGCTCAGGCGGCAGAGAAAGCGGCGTCCAGCGTTCGGGACTTTGCTCAGAAGACCTTCCGTCTGTCCATGGACATCAACCTGAAGGCGCCGCTCATCGTGGTCCCCCAGTCCTCCACCTCCCACGACGCCCTGGTGATGGATCTGGGTCTGATCACGGTGGGAAACAGCTTCTCTCTGCTGCCGGTCGATGGATGCCCGCTGCCCGCCGTCATCGACAACATGGATGTCCAGCTGACACAGCTCAAACTCTCCAGGTCAGTCCAAGACCTGATCCACAGTGATCTAAATCACAAAGATCTGATCCAGGTCAAAGATCTGACCCGCAAAGATCTGATCCAGGTCAAAGATCTGACCCACATCCAGAGCAGAGAAGCAGCTAACAGGCTGTGGACTCTTCATGTCACTCTCAGCACAGACTGGCTCATTGGAATAAACACCAGCTCTTGATTTCAAATCTGCTTTGCTGTCTTTCATCAGGACTTGTATGGACCCGGCTTTGGGTCGAACCAGCAACGAGCTGCTGGAACCGGTGAACCTGCATCTGAGCATCAACAGGAACCTGGCAGCGTCCTGGTACCAGAAGATGGCTGCTGTAGAGATCGATGGTGATCTGAAGCCCATGAAGGTAAGTGCTGGAGTTAAACTCACTGTCAGCTGCTTCTGACTCTTCCTGTAATCCCAGACCTTGGTTCTGCTGCAGGACTCTCCCAGACCTTGGTTCTGCTGCAGGACTGGCTGCATGTTTGATGCAGAATAATTTTTATTATAGAGAATCATCTCAACATCTATAGTAACTAAAACCTTTGTGCAGCACTGTATTTCCTTCTCTTTATTTAAACAAGGACACCTTGAGTAGAGTACATGTAAAAGTGATAGTGTCAGCAACCAATCACATATAAGAACAATAGAAACAATAAAACTACATCTAACAGACATTGCAGCAGTTCAAACAGCTAACCCTAACCTAACATGCACTCACACTGATCTTTGTCAGTCAAAGGAGACGTACATTGATTCTAATATGTGTGGAGCATATTATTTAAAATACAGTTTCCTAATTTCAGAGATAACATGATTTGGGACAAACATTCAATGCAGGTACAGAGGGTGAATATAAAACCCAGCTAGTACCTTTTATTTCCCCTCAGACAGACTGAACCCTCCTCCCTTTGTGGGCCGATCACATTGAAAAACATTAATATTCATTCTCTATACTGCTTATCCTGCGGGGGGGGGGGGGGGGGGGGGGCATTGGGGGAAAGGCGGGTTCATCTTCACAGGTCAGCAGTCCATCACAGGGCTGACAGCAGACAACCAGTCACACATACAGGCAGTGTAGTCACCAGTTAACCTGAGCTGCATGTTTTTGGTACAACATGCAGACTCAACACAGATGAAGAAGATTATGATGATACACTCAGCTCACGAGATGAGACACGATGTCGGGTTCTTGAGATCGAGGCGAGATTTCAACATTATTTTTAAGAAAATTTCAATGAGGAAATATGACTGGTCTTTTATTTGAAAGTCACAAATGCAAAATAATGCAGGTGCATTTTGAATTGTTTTAACTAATCATCTTGTAATGAATCTCTTTAGTTCTACTTCCTAAGTATGAATCATCATACACAGCTCTGTAAAAGGTTTCCCCATGTAGATAGATAATGTTGGTATTTATGGAAATAACAACCATATGTACCTAAAAGAGAGAGGGGAGGTGAGGGAGCGGAGGGGCGTCACGTACCTCTGTCATTGATGGGTACCTAACCCTAACCCTAACCCATGCACAAACGCTGTTAAATACAGAAAATGCCGACTCGTAATAATTTCCCCCCCATCACTTTGGCGCTGTATGCGCTGCGTGCATACCCACTTTTTGCGCCACAATATAAATGAGATAAAGAGTCAAATTATCACAAATTATAACATATTGCTAATAAAGAAAATCCTGTATCACATAAATACACAAGTAGATCAACATATCAATTGTGTTATAATTTGTTAGTGTGACTCATTTTACTTGTTGCATCATTAGGCTCCAAAGCTGCTGCTCCTACTTCAGGCTCTCAGTGTAGACCTGAGGTTAACCTGCTCCTCTCCTCATCTCCTACTGCTGACTGAGATCTGCTCAGCAGGTTAATGATCCACACGTGACATTATAAAAAGAAGACAAGACGTGCAAACAAGCGATAGAAAACCAATTTTTTTTTTTTGCGCCCCCTCAGTGACCGCTGAATAGAGGGGTTAGGGGTTAGGGTTATATATGGGTTAGGGTTAGGGGTTGGGGTTAGGGTTATATATGTGAGCATTATATTCAAACACCATTCAGAGTTTCTTTTATATTTGTCCAAAGCTGATTGTTAGATGCAGTGTGACTGACGGTTTCTTCTTGTTTTTGCATCCAGTCTGCCTGTAGACCACCGAAGGTACAGTTGGTTCTATAGTGGAGCATCATTAGTCCTCAGTAATGTAGGTCCTTTGGTTTGTGTCAGTAGTGATCAGACAGCCAGCGTCTCTCTAGACATTCCCATCAGGACCTAGGCTAGCCGTTAACGTGCTACGCTAATCATGTCCTGAACCCGTGTCTGTGCTCGGCCTGTAGGTGGCGCTGAGCCAGGACGACCTGAAGGTGCTGCTGAGGATCCTGATGGAGAACCTGGGAGAGGCCGCCAGCCTGGAGCCCAACCCCCCGAAACCAGAGAGCAACTTGCAGCTTCGAGCATCAAAGACAGGTGTGACAAAAACACAGTGAGCAGGTCTAACAGGACCACAGTGAGCAGGTCTAACAGTGAGCAGGTCTAACAGGACCACAGTGAGCAGGTCTAACAGTGAGCAGGTCTAACAGGACCACAGTGAGCAGGACCACAGTGAGCAGGTCTAACAGTGAGCAGGTCTAACAGTGAGCAGGTCTATCAGTGAGCAGGTCTAACAGGACCACAGTGAGCAGGTCTAACAGTGAGCAGGTCTAACAGGACCACAGTGAGCAGGACCACAGTGAGCAGGTCTAACAGTGAGCAGGTCTAACAGTGAGCAGGTCTAACAGTGAGCAGGTCTAACAGGACCACAGTGAGCAGGTCTAACAGTGAGCAGGTCTAACAGGACCACAGTGAGCAGGACCACAGTGAGCAGGTCTAACAGGACCACAGTGAGCAGGTCTAACAGTGAGCAGGTCTAACAGTGAGCAGGTCTAACAGGACCACAGTGAGCAGGTCTAACAGGACCACAGTGAGCAGGTCTATCAGTGAGCAGGTCTAACAGTGAGCAGGTCTAGCAGGACCACAGTGAGCAGGTCTAGCAGTGAACAGGTCTAACAGGACCACAGTGAGCAGGTCTAACAGGTCTAACATGAAGGTTGTGTTTTGTGAGTTCAGATGATGTCGGGAAGCCGAGTGTAACCGGCGATGAAGAGGAGGTCGAAGCTCTGGAGAACTTAAAGTTTAACTTCAACATTGAGTCTCTGGGACTGGTTCTGTACGGCAATGACCCCAAACAGGTTGGTGACCACATGAAGAACTGCTGCTGACAGTATGAAATGATGTGTCTTAACTACAACTGATGGAAAACCTTAAAGAACTGATTGGTCCTTTAAGGTCTCTTCATTACTCAGGTTTGAGTTTTTAATGGATGGATCTTGTTGTTCCTTCAGCCGTCTGGCCTCCAGCACCAGGAGAGCCTCCGCCTGGGCGAGCTGACCTTTCATCTGCTGAAGACTTCAGGGAAGATCCTGACCAACGGAAGTCTGGAGGTGAACACCGTCCTGACGGCCTGCACGCTGGACGACCTGAGGACCGGCATGGATAGAGTGACCTCACGGTGAGTCACATGACCTTAAACATCTGGAGTTTGGGCGCGCAGGTGGTCGAGTGGTTGGAGCCACATACGGACCTCAGTCTGAATCCCGGCCGGCAGACCTTTGCTGCATGTCACCCCCCCCCCCCCCCCCTCTCTCTCCCATCATTACCTCTCGTTACGGATAATAAAGGTTTCTATGCCAGAAAAAGATCTTTAAAAAAACATCTGATCAGATGACCGAGTTTGAGGTTAGATGTGCTTCATGGTTCACCAGCCAGACAGTGTAGTAGAAGAAAGTAGATGTAGAAGAAATGTTCAGTTCAGAAGGAATTCCTGCTTTTCTTTTGGCTGAAAATGATTTTTGTTGCAGTTTGATTATAAACACAAAATGACCAAAGTCTCATAATCTCTGTAAAATGTAATTAAATACTTCAGCGGATTAAAATATACAGAATACTTCCACTTTCCACCCAGATTATTATATTATTATATTTTGTGAAACTACTGATTAAATCTTTCTTTTGTTAGTCTGGTATGTGGCGTTAACAGCTGATCTGCTCCGTGCTTTTTGCAGGATGGTCGGCCGGCGGGATGAGCAGAGTTCGGAGGCGATGATCGATGTGACGTACCGGCAGAGCGACGGGGAGAGGGAGGTGGTGGCTGTGCTGCAGAAACTCTACCTTTGCGCCAGCGTCGAGTTCCTCATGGCCGTTGCAGATTTCTTCCTTCAGGCTCTGCCGCAGAGTCCGACTCCGACCGCGGCGCCTGCTGAGAGACTGCCGCTGAAACTCACGACTGACCCGCGAAGTGACACCAAGACCGGTAAGACTGAGACTCAGAACCTGAAACCAACAAGAGGGACGCAGGGTCCACCTTCATCTAAAGGACCAGACGGGCTTTATTAAGGGACGCCCAACCCAAGATAACATAAGGAGAACTCTACATATCATTGATCATATTCAAAATAAAATATTAGTGCAGCCTTAATAAGCCTTGATGCAGAAAAGACATTTGATAGCGTTAATTGGACTTTTCTATATCAAGTACTTGGAAAATTCGGACTTAATGACGAAGCCGTTGAATGTATTAAAACACTTGATCAGAATCCAGCTGCAAGGATAAAATAAACATCATTCATTAATAAACATATCATCAGTGACTACCAGGCAGGGTTGCTGTCTTTCACCAACAGCTCAGGATACAAGCTGAATCTGACTAAAACTACTTTCCATCTAAAAACATACAACTAAAATATAATTTGAATTGGAGTGCAACAGAAATGAAATATCTTGGGGTCACCTTAACATGAAAGATTTACGGATTATATGAAGCCAATTATATCAAAGTGGATAGGTGGGCTGTCCTTCCATTAGACCCTGGTTCAATCACTACTCACTGAGACACCTGAGAAACAGTTTAGAATATATGATAAAATCATTTCAAGGTTTATATGGACAATACAGACTGAGAAAGATAAGGGAGGTATGGAGCTGCCAAACCTTAATGAATATGTTCATGCAGCCCAGATTGGACCTGTAATTGGCTGGTGTGATAAAGACTATGTAATTCAAAGCCTTACTGGGGACAGAGAAGAAACAATGAGTATGTTTGAACAGGTGGATACTGTCCCCCACTGTACATTAAACATGTGGTTTAACTTTAACAAAAATAAAGACTGGAGGAAAAGCTTAGACTACATCAACGTGCCTAAGACAGGCATGTTATCCCTGGTGCTCGTGACCAGAGGTTTAAACACTGGATTACAAGTTGAATAACAGCAACATGTACAGTAATCAAAAAAGGGAATTTCATGAGTTTCCAGGAGATTAACAAAAATATAAATGAAGTAACTAGGACCATTTCAGATATCTGCAAATAAGGGACTTTCTTTGACAAAGAAATAAAGCACAATGTAAATTTGGATGAAAATGGAATAATAAGAACAATGATTGGAATATAGAATAATATCTACAATATTTCGCCAACTACTGGAGAGAAGAGGGAATACAACTTCATAAGTAAAACTGAAATGGGAAAGAGAGCTAGGTGTAAATACTTCTGAAGATGATTGGTTGAGAACAGTCAACCACATCATCACTGATTTAATTCCCTTCTTTGCCCAGAATTAAGAACAAATACTTTCTGTACCACGTTGAGCTATGAATGTAGATCATTCTCATGTTTGTTGGCTTTGTCACCTGGTTATCGTCAGAATTCTGGGTTATGTTATATCCAGTATGACTGGGAATGTTGTGTTAAAAGAGGACAGATATTTGTTGAACATGTTGGAACAGTTGACTCATAAGATAAGAACCCAAGAAGAGCAATAATGAGAAAAGTGTGAGAAATGGACTTTCTACACACCAACGATAGGATAAACTACCACACTGCGTTTAGTATAAGATCAAACTGTAGAGACCCGGCAATCCAACGTGTTCTTTTTCGGATTGTTTTATTTATTTATTTATTTTCATTTTAATATTGTTGTTTTTACTTGTGTTGTTATGTTGCAAAAGCAGAATTTTGGTTTTCTGTAAATGTTTTGTGTGGTGCCTTTTCCCTCCAAACAAAGTCTAAAATCAGACTCAGATCCATCTTCACTACATTAACTAAAGGACTGCAGTTTCCTTATCACTTCTAAGACCTTCATGTTGCAGATGTAAAGATGCTAAAATAGGCGTTACGTGGACTCTTCTGCTGGATTTTGAAGTAGTTGAAGTTTGGATTGAGTGAAACAGGAACACAGTGAGTGGCAGTAACCTGAGATGTAATGAAGGGATAAAAAAGATCTCATCTTTTAGATATTACAAAGGTTTAGAAAGCATGACAGAACCTGCTGGTCAAAGGTTAGTTTGGTATCAAAGACTAAAACCCAGATTTGGGCAACAGGGCAGAGAACCAAAGAGGAGGAGTCTGTGATAATGGCCTCTGATATATTTATTTGAAGTTTAAAGTAGGAAAGATTTTAACATCTATAAGACAGGGCTGTAAAGAGAAATAAATCATCTGCATAAAAATGGAAACTGATGAGATTTGACCCACAGTTCATATAATAATAATAACTTCGATTTATATAGCGCCTTTCAAGATACCCAAGGTCAGATAATAATGATCCAATGAATTAATGTAGAGAAATAAACTCTTGCTTTGTCTTCCAGCCTCCACAGTGAAGACTTGTGTGCGTGCGGTGGTGGTGGACCCGGAGGTGGTGTTTGTGGCCAGCCTGATGAAGGCCGATGCCCCTGCCCTGGTGGTGTCCTTCCAGTGTGGCTTCACCCTGCAGACTGAAGACAACGGAGCCCAGATCATGAGGGCCAACCTGCGGGAGCTCAAAGTCCTGGCCTGCCCCTTCATCCGCAGCCAGCAGGACACAGCAGTCACCACGGTAACAGCAGTCACCACGGTAACACTGTCCCACACTTTCCATGCCGATGGTGAGATCACATGATCACATGGAATCTGTTCACTCGGTTTAAAACAAGAACTAAAAACTTTTACTACTAAGTAAAACCCATAGACTGAATATGAAGGACGTAACATCCGTGACGTCACCCATTGGTTTGTGGACTGCTGCTCGGAGGCCAATAGTATCGGATCTGAGCAGCGCCATCTTGAACATTTCAGGTGCATGCTGGGAAAAATAAAAACAGGGATTCTACTTATATGGGCATCAGGAGGAGCATGAGGCGCCCTCCTGAACCTGTGAACCAATCAACCTGTCAATCACCACGTAGCCACGCCCTAATGCATACCCTGCTTTATCGTCACATATAAAATCAGGGAGGCCAAAATGTCCCAAATGAACATCATACTGCATTGAAGAAGGCTTTAAACTAGCGATTGAGACCATAAACACATTTTGAAAACGTTTACTGAGGTTAGAAATCAAGTGAGAAGTTGGTGAATTCTCCATTGACTTGTATAGAGACGGAAGTCCTTTTGACACCAAAACGGTCGCCCCCTGGTGGCCTTTTGATAGAATGCAGTTTTAAGTTACTTCCGCGTTGGCCTCATTTCAGAGGACCAGAACTCCCCACCTGGTAAAACTTCAAAACTGTTCTACAGTACACGTGATGTTATATGTTCAGCCCCCTAGGTGGCAGTATTAACTTGCTGTAGTTAGCAGTACTAACTTGCTGCTGTTCTTTACTGTCCAATAGGTGCTGAAGCCCTGCTCGGTTGTCTTGGAAACCAAAGCCCAGCCCAACCAACCACTGAGGGGCTCTGTGATGGTGGAGGAAGTCGTCGTTAAGGTGCTTTAATAGATTAAACCAGCTGTTTATAAGAAATGAATAGATGTTATTCACAGGGTCAGTGAAGGCATCGTGTCTCTGCAGATCTCCCCGTTCATCCTCAACACACTGATGACGATCACCGCCGCCATGACAACCAAGCAGCCGGACCCGCAGAGCCGGGACCTGAAGCCAGAGGTCGGCGACCTCTGGTCCGTCATGAACGTCTACGCCGGTAACTACTGGTTCCTGGGAGTGGACCAGGCCACCGAGCTCACTGAGAGCTTCAGAGACCAGGACGGGCGCAACGAGGGCGAGAGCTTCGCCGCTGAGGTCAAGGTACAGCAGGCTTTTATTTTGAAACTTTAAAATGATCAGATCATCTGCTTCCTGTTGATGAGGTGTTGTTCTCTCTCAGGTGGTCCAGGTGACTCTGGAGTCCGGTTTGGGTCATCGGACGATCCCCCTGTTGCTCGCCGAGTCCTCCTTCAACGGATCTGCCAAAAACTGGTCCTCTCTGCTGCAGATGAAGGCCGAAATGACGCTGGAGGTGAGAACTTGAACCTGATACACCTGAACCTGATACACCTGAACCTGATACAACTGAACCTGACACACCTGAACCTGATACAACTGAACCTGACACACCTGAACCTGATACACCTGAACCTGACACACCTGAACCTGATACAACTGAACCTGACACACCTGAACCTGACACACCTGAACCTGACACACCTGAACCTGATACACCTGAACCTGATACACCTGAACCTGACACACCTGAGCAACACTAGTAAGTGGTTTAAGGCAGACTTGTGTGTGCCTGCAGGTGAACTACTTTAACGAGGTCCATGCTGTGTGGGAGCCTCTGATTGAACGAGTGGACGGCGGCAGACGCAGATGGCACCTGGAGCTGGAGGTAAATGTTGAGCTGCTGCTGACTGTGCAGGTGAAGCCTTTGTCATGGTTAAGCCCAACATCACTGTTGCTGTTCACTCCTGCAGATGAAGAACAACCCGGTCCAGGACAAGAGTCCTGTCCACGGAGACGACTTTGTCATTCTTCCTGAACCTCGGACAGCCATCAACATCTGCTCCAAAGACACCATGAACATCACCATCTCTCAGTGCAGCCTCAACGTCTTCCAAAACCTCACCAAGGTACAACATGTTATAACATCTACACCTCACCAAGGTACAACATGTTATAACATCTACACCTCACTATGATACAACATAATATAACATCTACACCTCACCAAGATACATGTTATAACATCTACACCTCACCAAGGTACAACATGTTATAACATCTACACCTCACCAAGGTACAACATGTTATAACATCTACACCTCACCATGATACATGTTATAACATCTACACCTCACCATGATACATGTTATAACATCTACACCTCACCAAGGTACAACATGTTATAACATCTACACCTCACTATGATACATGTTATAACATCTACACCTCACTATGATACATGTTATAACATCTACACCTCACCATGATACATGTTATAACATCTACACCTCACCATGATACATGTTATAACATCTACACCTCACCATGATACATGTTATAACATCTACACCTCACCATGATACATGTTATAACATCTACACCTCACCATGATACATGTTATAACATCTACACCTCACTATGATACAACATGTTATAACATCTACACCTCACCATGATACATGTTATAACATCTACACCTCACCATGATACATGTTATAACATCTACACCTCACCATGATACAACATGTTATAACATCTACACCTCACCATGATACATGTTATAACATCTACACCTCACCATGATACATGTTATAACATCTACACCTCACCATGATACATGTTATAACATCTACACCTCACTATGATACAACATGTTATAACATCTACACCTCACCATGATACATGTTATAACATCTACACCTCACCAAGATACATGTTATAACATCTACACCTCACCATGATACATGTTATAACATCTACACCTCACCAAGATACATGTTATAACATCTACACCTCACCATGATACATGTTATAACATCTACACCTCACCAAGATACATGTTATAACATCTACACCTCACTATGATACAACATGTTATAACATCTACACCTCACCATGATACATGTTATAACATCTACACCTCACCATGATACATGTTATAACATCTACACCTCACCATGATACATGTTATAACATCTACACCTCACCATGATACATGTTATAACATCTACACCTCACCATGATACATGTTATAACATCTACACCTCACCATGATACATGTTATAACATCTACACCTCACCATGATACAACATGTTATAACATCTACACCTCACCATGATACAACATGTTATAACATCTACACCTCACCAAGATACATGTTATAACATAGAGCATTATGTTCTGCTCGTCACATGTTGGAACCAGACAGACAGACATCAGCTCTTTAGTGATAGATTAACATCTCTAATGTGTCCTTGCTGTGTTCAGGCGTTATCTGAGGGCACAACCTCCACCTTCGACTCCTCTCTTAAGGAGAAAGCTTCCTTCACCATCCGAAACGCTCTGGGGATTCCTCTCATCGTGCAGCACAGCAGCAACCTGAGGCCGGTGGGCTTACTGGTGCAGGGGAAACTCCACGAGCTGTCCGTGGACCAGACCATGGACCTGGAGCACGCCATGTTTGAGCCGCTGACCCGCAGGAAACTGTCAGCCCTGCAGCGGCAAGAAAGCTGCCTGTTCAACCTGAGCATCGGTCAGAGTGCATCACATTCACTTCTATATACCTGCTGATACAAGAGTTAGGAACGGGTGTTTAAACAGGTTTAATGGACATGTTAATGAGAAATCACTTGGTGCTGATAACCTGGATGGTAGTGTTATATATGTTATAATGTATTGTTCACTTACAGCATGAGTTATATAGACTAGGTTAGTTATCAGTAACAGAACCGTAAAGGGTAAATTAACTATGACTCCTTTCTGTCTCACTCTGTCCGAGCTTTTACACTACAAGGCACATTCACACACATTAATATGTTAATAGTAATATAACATATAATCTAATATAGTAATATGTGCTGGTAACCTGTCATCAGCAAACTGTTGGACAAACAATGTCAGATTTTAATGTGCATTGTTGATTTATTATTTTAATGTGATATATATAATTATAGTTTTTTCATGGTTTGTTCTGAGTGGACTGAAGAAAGGGGTTTCTAATAAAACAGCTGTTTAAAGATCCAGTGTCTCCTGCAGTGCCGTCTGGATTCAGCGAGATCTCCAACATCGCTGTGGATAAGCCGGGCCGTCGTCTCTACAACGTCCGCGGCCCGAAGCTGCAGGAGGCCGTTGCCGTGCTGGTGCAGGTCGACGCCGCAGAGGGAAACAAGGTCATCACTGTCCGCTCGCCGCTGCAGGTCTGAACCTCTTCCTGTTAAAGTGTCACCAGGACTGCTGCTGTTCCTGATGTCTGATCAGTAGATTCATCAATCACTGCTGTGTTTCAGATAAAGAATCACTTCTCTGTACCGTTCACCATCCTGAAGTACTGTCCAACATCCAGAAGCCTGCAGACAGTCGGACAGGCCCAACCCGAGACTGAGTTTCATATCGACTTAGAAACATACAGGTAATAATCACACTCTCTACAGGTAATGTGACATCACACTCTCTACAGGTAATGTGACATCACACTCTCTACAGGTAATGTGACATCACACTCTCTACAGGTAATGAAGGGCCACACAGAGAGTGTAAACTTACCTGAAAGCGCCACACAGCCTGTTTTTTCTTTTCTTAGTAAACTGGAGTATCAGATGCTTTCCCAGCATGCTCTGGTTGCAGGTGTTGAGGTGTGAGGCTCAGAGTGTGGTCTTATGTTGGCCCCCCTTCTTTCCAGGTACCAGCTGTTTGTGTGTCCGGCGGGCTCTCTGGACGGTCAGTACGGGCCATCCTCCACCTGCGTGGCTTGGAAGGAGCAGGTGCACCGCAGCTCGGAGGTGCGCTCTGTGCTGCAGTGCCCGGCGGCCGACAGCGGTCTGCTGCCGCTGATGGTCAGCACGCTGGCCGTCCCCGACGACCTGCAACACATCGACAACCACGGGGAGGAGGACTGGGACCCCGCCTACATCATACACCTGCACCCGGTGGCCACGCTGCGCAACCTGCTGCCCTACACCGTCCGCTACATGCTTGAGGTACGAAACACCACTTACACCACCTGCCATAATGCACCAGGAGGTAACCCAGCTCCTCTAACGCACCTCGGTCCAGACAGGATGGACAAGTATTACATAGTACTAACATGAAAGATGTTTAAATCCACTGTTGGTTAAAGAAAACCTCAGATAACCAGATCTGACCTGATCTGCTTCATCTGTTCTAACTGGTCCTGATCTGGTTTTTTCCTCCCCAGAGCTCTGCAGACTCGTACGAGCTTCAGGAAGGCGGCACATCGGACCTCCTGAACGCTCGCCTGTCGGGTGAGATCATGTCGTTGGTGCTGATGAGGTATCAGGGTCGCGACTGGCACGGACACGTTCGTATCGAACAGGAAATGTCAGAGTTCTTCGCCGTGTCTCTGGCCTGCGACACCGACACCAACATGACAGTGGATGTGAGCGTGCACGTGTTGAGGACCGCGAACCGTCTGCTGCTGTCCCTCTTCAGCCCGTACTGGATCATCAACAAAACGTCCCGGGTGCTGCAGTACAAGTCTGAGGACGTCAGCGTCAAACACCCGGCCGACTACCGAGACATCATCCTGTTCTCCTTCAGGAAGAAGAACCTGTTCAGCAAGAGCAAGGTGAGACCCGCACCTGGACCGGTTCACACCTAGACCGGTTCACACCTAGACTGGTTCAGACCTGCACCGGTTCACACCTGCACCGCTCTCATGAAACAGCAGGTTTAATAAACTGCAGATCAGCTGATCAGAGTCGGTTCAGTCAGCTGATATTTAAATGTGAAATATTTGATTGTTGTGACATCAGCAGCTTGTGTGTTGCAGCTCCAGCTGTGCATCTCCACCAGCTCCTGGTCTGACGGCTTCTCTCTGGACACGGTGGGAAGTTACGGCTGCGTTCGCTGTCCCGCCAACAACATGGACTTCCTGGTAAGAGAAGCTTCAGATCCTCCCAAACCCCCAAACCAGTTCAGTTCAACAATCTGCTGGAGAAGACCATGTAACATGGTCAAAAGCTCCAGAACCAGCACTAGATTGGAACATAGATCAGATTAGAAGACAGAAGAGTTCAGGGGGAAATAATGAAGAGAAGTTTTCTGACGTTTAAATGAAAACAATAAATCAACAGGAAGTAAAGGTGTATTTCCTGTTCAGGTGGGGGTGAGCATCCAGATGAGCAGCTTTAATCTGACCCGCATCGTCATCATGAGTCCGTTCTTCACGCTGGTCAACAAGTCCTCGTATGAGCTCGAGGTGGGAGAGGTCAGCCAGACCTCCACCAGGTGGCACTACATTGCCTCCACAGAGGTCAGTGTGAGGGTTCAGCCGCTGGGGATCATGGGTACTGTAGTCTGCTTCATTGGACTACAGATCAGACATGTCCACCAGGTGGAGCTCTAACCCTACAGCTGTCTCTGTCCCCACAGTGCCTCCCTCTGTGGCCGGAGGAGCCCACCGGGAAGCTGTGTGTCCGCGTGGTTGGATCTGAATCCAGCACCAGATTCTTCTTCTTCAACCAGCAGGACAACGGCACTCTGCTGAGCCTCAACACAGTCAGTCTGCCATAACCCTAACCCACCAATCACAGCAACCCTAACCCTAACCCACCAATCACAGCAACCCTAACCCTAACCCACCAATCACAGCAACCCTAACCCACCAATCACAGCAACCCTAACCCACCAATCACAGCAACCCTAACCCTAACCCACCAATCACAGCCCTTTTTCAATAAAGATAAAATAGCAGTGTTGTCTGACAATTGAACGAAGTGATAAAAACGTCTGTATATAAAGTAAAGAAAAAAGCAGGTGAGCTAACACAGCCCTGTGTGTGTGTGTGTGTGTGTGTGTGTGTGTGTGTGTGTGTGTGTATCTGTGTGTGTGTGTGTGTGTGTGTGTGTGTGTGCAGTATGGGGGGATCATCGTGGATGTTAACATCTCCGATCACTCCACCGTCATCAGCTTCACTGATTATTATGAAGGAGCAGCTCCGGCCCTGCTGCTCAACCACACACCCTGGGTCACCCTCAGCTACCGACAGAGGTCAGAGGTCACACACACACACACACACACACACACACACACACACACACACACACACTCAGTGTAACTCTGTGGTCTCTCTCAGCGGCTCGGAGGTCGTCCACCAGCTGAAGCCCGGCGAGGCTCGGCGGTTTGCGTGGGACGACCCTGCAGGTGTGCGGATGCTCAGCTGGAGCTGCCTGGATCACAGTGGAGAGCTGGACCTGCTGAAGGTCCGAACACTACACTCTACTCCATGTTTCATTCTCCCTTAAATAACTAGGAGTTAACCTTAAAGTTACGTTCAATCAATCTTTATTTGTATAACAGTCATACCAGTTACTGCCTGCAGGGGGCAGCAGAGGTAACAGTCATACCAGTTACTGCCTGCAGGGGGCAGCAGAGGGGTAACTGTCATACCAGTTACTGCCTGCAGGGGGCAGCAGAGGTAACAGTCATACCAGTTACTGCCTGCAGGGGGCAGCAGAGGGGTAACTGTCATACCAGTTACTGCCTGCAGGGGGCAGCAGAGGTAACAGTCATACCAGTTACTGCCTGCAGGGGGCAGCAGAGGGGTAACTGTCATACCAGTTACTACCTGCAGGGGGCAACAGAGGTAACTGTCATACCAGTTACTGCCTGCAGGGGGCAACAGAGGGGTAACTGTCATACCAGTTACTGCCTGCAGGGGGCAGCAGAGGGGTAACCATCATACCAGTTACTGCCTGCAGGGGGCAGCAGAGGGGTAACAGTCATACTAGTTACTGCCTGCAGGGGGCAGCAGAGGTAACAGTCATACCAGTTACTGCCTGCAGGGGGCAACAGAGGTAACAGTCATACCTGTTACTACCTGCAGGGGGCAGCAGAGGGGTAACAGTCATACCAGTTACTGCCTGCAGGGGGCAACAGAGGGGTAACAGTCATACCTGTTACTGCCTGCAGGGGGCAGCAGAGGGGTAACAGTCATACCAGTTACTGCCTACAGGGGTCAGCAGAGGGGTAACAGTCATACCAGTTACTGCCTGCAGGGGTCAGCAGAGGGGTAACAGTCATACCAGTTACTGCCTGCAGGGGGCAGCAGAGGGGTAACAGTCATACCAGTTACTGCCTACAGGGGGCAGCAGAGGGGTAACAGGGTGTGTGTGTGTTCCTCAGGATGAGGCGGGGCAGTTTTCTGGGGACAGCATGTCTCAGGTGCACTGGGTTTCCTTCCTGGACGGACGCCAGCGCGTGCTGCTGTTCACGGAGGACGTTGCCGTGGTGACGAAGGCGCGGCAGGCCGAGGAGCTGGAGCAGTTCCAGCAGGAAGTGAAGGTGTCGCTGCAGAACCTCGGCCTCTCATTGGTCAACAACTCCAACCGGCAGGAAGTCGCTTACATAGGTATCACCAGGTAAGGACCAGCATGCACCGGGGCATCTGTGTGTAGCTCAGGTGTGTATCTGTGTGTAGCTCAGGTGTGTATCTGTGTGTAGCTCAGGTGTGTATCTGTGTGTAGCTCAGGTGTGTGTCTGTGTGTAGCTCAGGTGTGTAGCTCAGGTGTGTATCTGTGTGTAGCTCAGGTGTGTATCTGTGTGTAGCTCAGGTGTGTATCTGTGTGTAGCTCAGGTATGGTGTGTGTAGCTCAGGTGTGTATCTGTGTGCAGCTCAGGTGTGTATCTGTGTGTAGCTCAGGTGTGTATCTGTGTGCAGCTCAGGTGTGTAGCTCAGCTGTGTATCTGTGTGTAGCTCAGGTGTGTAGCTCAGGTGTGTGTCTGTGTGCAGCTCAGGTGTGGTGTGTGTAGCTCAGGTGTGTATCTGTGTGCAGCTCAGGTGTGTAGCTCAGGTGTGTATCTGTGTGCAGCTCAGGTGTGTAGCTCAGGTGTGTATCTGTGTGTAGCTCAGGTGTGTAGCTCAGGTGTGTGTCTGTGTGCAGCTCAGGTGTGGTGTGTGTAGCTCAGGTGTGTATCTGTGTGCAGCTCAGGTGTGTAGCTCAGGTGTGTATCTGTGTGCAGCTCAGGTGTGTAGCTCAGGTGTGTATCTGTGTGTAGCTCAGGTGTGTAGCTCAGGTGTGTGTCTGTGTGTAGCTCAGGTGTGGTGTGGGAGATGAAGCCGAAGAACCGCTGGAAGCCGTTCAGTCAGAAAAACATCAACTTACTGGAGAAAACGTTCCAGAATCAGCTGAGCGGGAAAACGCAGGACGGCTGGGTCCGACTGGAGACCAACGTAGAGGTCAGAGGTCACCTGGTCACACCTGATCAGGTTAAACACATACTCATGAAATTCCTGTCAGTGGTTTGTCCAATCAGCTGAGAGTGTGTGATGTCACTGGTTGCCAGGTGAACCTCAGCGGGGCCATCATGATGATGCGGCAGCCGTTCACCTGTCCGGTCAGGAGGAACTTCCTGTCTGGCATCCAGGTGGAGTTCAAGCAGTCGCTGCACCAACGCAGCCTGAGGGCCCAGCTGTACTGGCTGCAGGTAACACACACCTGTACACCTGTACACACACCTACACACCTGTACACACACCTGTACACCTGTACACACACCTACAAACCTGTACACACACACCTGTACACACCTGTTCTCTGTGTGCAGGTGGATAACCAGCTTCCAGGTGCGATGTTCCCCATCGTCTTCCATCCTGTTCCTCCTCCAAAATCCATCGCTCTGGACTCAGGTTGGACCACACACACTCACACACACACCCACACACACACACACACACACACACACACACACACACACACACACACACTCACACACACACACACACACACACACACACACACACACACACACACACACACACACACACACACACACACACACTCACACACACACACACACACACACACACACACACACTAGAACACAAACACACACACAAACACTCACACACACACACACACTCACACACACACACACACACACACACACACACACTAGAACACAAACACACACACAAACACCCACACACACACACACACACACACACACACACACTCACACACACACACACACACACACACTCACACACACACACACACACACACACACACACACACACTAGAACACAAACACACACACAAACACTCACACACACACAAACGCACTCAAACACACACACACACACACACACACACACACACTGAAACACAAACACACACACACACACACACACACACACACACACTCTAGAACACAAACACACACACACACACACACACACACACACACTGAAACACAAACACACACACACACACACACACACTCTAGAACACAAACACACACACACACACACAAACACACTCAAACACTCACACACACACACACACACACACACACACACACTCTTCATGTGATGATCTGATCCTCAACAGAACCGAAGCCGTTCATCGACGTTTCCATCATCACCAGGTTCAACGAGCACAGCAGCGTCATGCAGTTCAAGTGAGTTCAAACCAGTTAAATCAGTAAAACCAGTAACACCAGTAAAACCAGGTAAACCGGCTACACCAGTTAAACCAGTTGAACAAATTAAACCAGTTGACCCAGTTAAACTTGACAGTAAACCAGTAAAACCAGTATGATGTGTGTTCAGGTACTTCATGGCTCTGGTTCAGGAGATGGCGTTGAAGATCGATCAGGGTTTCCTGGCGGCCATCTTGGCTCTGTTCACACCTGCTGCAGACAGTCAGACTGACAAAAAGGTAACGACACATTCACTCATTCATTCATTCACTCATTCATTCACTCACTCATTCATTCACTCATTCATTCATTCACTCTCATTCATTCACTCACTCATTTATTCACTCATTCATTCATTAATTCAATCACTCATTCATTCACTCACTTATTAATTCATTCACTCACCCATTCACTCATTCATTCACTCATTCATTCACTCATTCATTCACTCTCATTCATTCACTCATTCACTCACTCATGTATTCACTCATTCATTCATTAATTCATTCACTCATTCATTCA
The DNA here is from genome assembly GCF_963691925.1 of Scomber scombrus. Classification (NCBI taxonomy): domain Eukaryota; kingdom Metazoa; phylum Chordata; class Actinopteri; order Scombriformes; family Scombridae; genus Scomber; species Scomber scombrus. Next base: position 38,684,480 of record NC_084970.1, on the reverse strand, counting down.
CTCATTCACTCATTCATTCATTCACTCATTCACTCACTCATTTATTCACTCATTCACTCACTCATTCATTCACTCATTCATTCACTTCAACTGAGCCATCTGGTTCTTGTGGAGATGAGAGAACCTTCAACAATCTCTGCAGCAGCCAGACGAATATATATATATATATATACACCCGTCTTATGTTTCAGGCCCAGTTGATAGACGGTTGGTTCTTGTGTTTCAGGCCCACTTGATAGACGGGTGGTTCTTATGTTTCAGGCCCAGTTGATAGACGGGTGGTTCTTGTGTTTCAGGCCCACTTGATAGACGGGTGGTTCTTGTGTTTCAGGCCCACTTGATAGACGGGTGGTTCTTGTGTTTCAGGCCCACTTGATAGACGGGTGGTTCTTGTGTTTCAGGCCCACTTGATAGACGGGTGGTTCTTGTGTTTCAGGCCCAGTTGATAGACGGTTGGTTCTTGTGTTTCAGGCCCACTTGATAGACGGGTGGTTCTTATGTTTCAGGCCCAGTTGATAGACGGTTGGTTCTTGTGTTTCAGGCCCACTTGATAGACGGGTGGTTCTTGTGTTTCAGGCCCACTTGATAGACGGGTGGTTCTTGTGTTTCAGGCCCACTTGATAGACGGTTGGTTCTTGTGTTTCAGGCCCAGTTGATAGACGGGTGGTTCTTGTGTTTCAGGCCCACTTGATAGACGGGTGGTTCTTGTGTTTCAGGCCCAGTTGATAGACGGGTGGTTCTTGTGTTTCAGGCCCAGTTGATAGACGGGTGGTTCTTGTGTTTCAGGCCCAGTTGATATACGGGTGGTTCTTGTGTTTCAGGCCCACTTGATAGACGGGTGGTTCTTGTGTTTCAGGCCCACTTGATAGACGGGTGGTTCTTGTGTTTCAGGCCCACTTGATAGACGGGTGGTTCTTGTGTTTCAGGCCCAGTTGATAGACGGGTGGTTCTTGTGTTTCAGGCCCACTTGATAGACGGGTGGTTCTTGTGTTTCAGGCCCAGTTGATAGACGGGTGGTTCTTGTGTTTCAGGCCCACTTGATAGACGGGGACCTGCAGCTGCTCCAGTCGGAGTTGATGGAAACGTCTCTCAGCGATACGTCAGGAATCAACTTCTTCCAACATTTCCACATTTCACCCATCAAGGTAATTATTGATTATATTGATTATATTATCAGCTGCACCTCACATTATTGATCATATTGGTTCTGTATGATCAGCTGCACCTCAGCCTGTCTCTGGGTGGAGATCTGGACCAGGACGCGGCAGTGATCCAGTCTCTGAACCTGTTGCTGAAAAGTCTCGGAGCGACGCTGACGGACGTCGATGACCTCATCTTCAAGTGAGTCATTAGGAGTGTGGAGAGGTGCATTGTGGGCAGTAATCATGTGACTGTTTTTTGGGAGTGTGATCGCTACGATGTGATTGGCTGGTGAGCGGTGTGTGATCCTCAGCTCTCTGTCTCTCAGACTGGCCTTCTTCGAGGTGAAGTACCAGTTCTACCGCCGAGAGAAGCTCATGTGGGCCGTGCTGCGACACTACAGCGAACAGGTGACATCAATCAATCAATCAATCTTTATTTATAAAGCACCAAATCACAACAAAGTCATCTCAAGGCTCTTTCCACATAGAGCAGGTCTAAACCGAACTCTTCAGGTTTAGTTTAAAGAGACCCAACATTCCCACATGGAACCAGGAGACGTCTACAGGTCCAGATTACCTGTGAGACCCTAACCCGCACAGACGGGGAAGAAGTTTAGCTTATTGATGCATTAATAGAACATGAATGTTAATACATGTCATCACGTGTTCATAATTCTGGTCTCTGATTGTTCTGCAGTTCTTGAAGCAGATGTACGTTCTGGTTTTGGGTCTGGATGTTTTGGGAAACCCGTTTGGACTGATTCGAGGTCTGTCTGAAGGAGTGGAGGCCTTCTTCTACGAACCCTTCCAGGTAAGAGTCCAGCTGACCTTAACTCAACCTGGTTCAGGTGTGTTCAGACAGATAATGATAAATGGACCGCATTGAGCTTCATCTCATTCACACACTGATGACAGGACGAACCACACACCAACCTGCTCATCAGGAAACTTACCATTCACACACATTCATACACCGTTGGCATAGCAACGGGAGCAATTTGGGAGATGTGGACTGGAGGAGCCGGGAATCGATGGCTCTACCTCCTGATCCACAGCCGCCCTGACAGACCTGGTTCAGTTGTGGATCTGGTTCTGTGGATCTGGTTCTGTGGATCTGGTTCTGTGGATCTGGTTCAGGTGTGGATCTGGTTCTGTGGATCTGGTTCAGGTGTGGATCTGGTTCTGTGTTTCAGGGTGCGGTTCAGGGTCCAGAAGAGTTCGCTGAAGGTTTTGTGATCGGGGTCCGGAGTCTGCTGAGTCACACTGTCGGTAAGACCTGAATCCTCCAGCTGATCAAAACCCGCTCACACTTATTAAAGATAAGATAAACTTTGTATTGATCCCACAGTGGGAAACATTCACCGCTACAGCAGCTAAAAAAGAAATGAGAAAAACTATTAAAAACACATGTTTACCACAATATTACAATTAAAAACTAAAAAAGGACCTTAAAGTCTGACTGCAGTGAGAATGAAGGATCTGCAGAAGTCTTCCTTCCGGTGTACGAGTCTGTTGCTGAAGGCCTCTTCTCATAATCTCAGTCACTGGATCTATAAATGATTGATCAGTAGATAATGGATCGGCTGTATAATTGATGATGGATCAGTAGATGATTGATGAGCCGGTTCCTCAGGTGGAGCTGCAGGTGTGGTGTCCCGGATCACGGGCTCGGTGGGGAAGGGTCTGGCAGCGATCACCATGGATAAAGAGTTCCAGCAGAAGAGACGAGAGGAGATGAACCGACCGCCCCGAGACTTTGGAGAGAGTCTGGCTAAAGGCGGGAAAGGTCTGCTGAAGGTAAGCACAATAAATAATAAATAATGAACATTAACACTATAAACCATCCCTACCTGAACATGAGCCGATGGTCGGTATGCTGTGTCTCTGCAGGGCGTCTTCGGGGGCGTTACCGGCATCGTCACCAAACCTGTGGAGGGTAGGTCCCCCCGCCCCTGTGTTCTCATTGGCTCAGTAGATCAGCTGATCACTGATGAGCTGCTTTTGTGTCACAGGTGCGAAGAAGGAGGGCGCGGCCGGCTTCTTTAAAGGCATCGGGAAGGGTCTGGTGGGCGTGGTCGCCCGGCCGACGGGCGGCATCGTGGACATGGCGAGCAGCACCTTCCAGGGGATCCAGAGGTAGTCACATGACACGCCTCCGCTGCCTTTAGTCACATGATCAGCTAAATGATTCCTGTGTGTCTGTTTCCTGTCTGCTGACTAATGTTCACGTGTTCTGCTTTTGTTCTTGGTGTTTTCTGTTCTGCTGTTTTTTGGTGAGAGTTTCGACTCATTAAAACTGAGCTCCTTCATCACTGCCCTCTGAGCTCTTCCTCTGTGGTGTATTTAATGGTCAGTGTTTGACTCTGAGCTCTTCCTCTGTGGTGTATTTAACGGTCAGTGTTTGACTCTGAGCTCTTCCTCTGTGGTGTATTTAACGGTCAGTGTTTGACTCTGAGCCAGCGATGAAGGAGCAGCTGTTTTATTTGTGCACGTTGGTGTCGTCCTGCAGCGGACACACGGTAAGTCGCTGCATTGTGTCACATGATCATCGCTCATCGTTCACCGCTCACCGCTCGTACCCCAGCCCCCTCTAAGTCCCGCCCCTAGCCTGCTGCTTGGTCACGCCCCCGAGGAGAGTCACATGACACGCAGGTAGAAAGGTCACTGCCTGAACAGCCAATCAGACCTCAGTCGGGTTTATGAGCTCTTGGTTTCCATGACGACTCGTCCCACCCCCCTCACGCCTCACCTGGTGCCTCCCCTTACGGATTGGCTGGTTCAATGATCACATGGTAATCTAAGCTGATATACTAACCTGTATTTACTCTTAAATACAGGTTAGTACATTTACTGTGTGAGGACACATCAAACTGAACCAGAAATACTTTGTGAGTACTACTAAGTATAAGTACTTTAACATACATGTGTTTATTTGTACATACGTGTACTCTTTAGTACTTTGCTGTTCTTCAATAACGCAACTTGCTTCAGTTGGATTCAACAGTTAATAATATTAAATATATTTATTTATAATAAATGAAAAACAACAGCAGCTTCTTTCACATTTAAAAGATTTATTTATTAATGCTTTTATTTGATTGAATCTGTCGTTGCCTCGACAACCTGCTTCTGTCCCCAAAACATCCTCCATCAGTCATGTGACCCGTCAGCTGTGAATCCGTCCATGATAACGTGTTAATGTTACTGTTTCACGCCGTCACTGTAGAAGTCACGACAGGTGAGAACCTTAGAGACTCAGCATCGTGTGCACGTCAGCTCCATTCAGATCAGCTTCACACGTTGCTTTCACATTTACTGTGACCCCCCCTCACTGTGTGTGTGTGTGTGTTTGTGTGTGTGATGTCAGAGCGGCCGAGTCCACAGAGGAAGTGACCAAGCTGCGTCCCGTCCGGCTGATCAGAGAGGATGGCGTCATCCGGCCGTACGACCGGACGGAGTCGGAGGGTTTCGAGCTCTTCCAGGTTTGTGTATTTCCCTCCAATAGAAACACGCAGCGCCACATCAGCTGTAGGAAGTGTCTAAACCTTCACTGTTCAATCAATCAAACTTTATTAGTACTCAACTTTCAAACAGGTGACTGAGCAGCCGATAAGACAGAAAACTATTTAAGACTAAACACGATAATCAATTCAGTTTTATTTAATGTTATCCATCCATCCTCTGTCTCATCAGGCTGAGCAGTGAATAAGCTCTGAGGCATCTATTAATCTTCACCATACTTATTAGTGCCACGGGTGCTAAGCTCCGAGGCGCTCCCTCAGCAGTAATACTGCAGAGGGAGCGCCTCGGGACATCTATTAATCTTCTGTATACTTATTATTCTTCCGCCAAATTTCGGCGCGTAACTCCTCCCGCAGCTTTGAGAAAACCCGACAATATATACATTAAAACGTGCGGCTCTATCGGGAGATGGGTGCTATTATTCAGAATGTTCAAATTCCAATTTGTCCCAAAGTTATTCCCAAAATACCGGGAAAACTCTCCATTGAAAATGAATGGGAATTTTTTTTTAAAACCACCAAATTTCACCTTTTTTCGGAGTCACCTAGCTCTCTCATACCTGCACGTAGAAATTCAAACTTTAAAACGGAAGAAAACTTGTGCTCATTCCAAAACACCAAACTGTTTTTACATAACACGTAAACTTTTCAAACTATGAGCAGTCAAACGAGGAGTGGAAATCACTTTTTCTTCAAAGTTAGAGTGGAAGCGTCAGTTAGCTTGAGTGTGAGAAGCAGTAAAAAATAACCTTAATTTTTATTTTTAACTCGAGCTCACGGCCAAACCGTGAAAAGGAGACAAATAATTTTTTGTCAAAATGTAGACATAGGTGTTGGGATTCATAAAATGTGACGTTGACAGGCGGGGTCTGCACAAAATTTAAACGGGGGGGCCGAGACCGGCGGCAATACCTGTCTCACTCCCCATTGACCCTAATGTAATCATCTTTTTTTTTCAAAAGAATCTCACTCTGTCTTCACACTGACCTTACGCGCTCATTTTAAGGAATATCTGAATAAAATAAACACTGTCAGAATCTGCCGGCTTCTGTGTCTCTCACGGTGTTTTTGGTTTTTGGACAGGAGTTACGGTTTTCTCACAGTTTGCAATTGTTCGGGACCTTGTCAGAAGCCAAATTCTGGGGCATTTTGAGCATTTTTTCCAAGCAGATTCTCACACATCGCCGTAGCAACCGTAGGGCCTTAGCTGTCCTTAGCAACCTGTTGCTGGGCAGAAACTGAGCTACCTTGTTGTGATTGGCTAATTCCTGTCTGTGTGTTTTGCCAGTTAACCGAGCTAGCTCTCAGCAATATCATCCATGTTTACGGTAGAGGTGGTGACTTTGATTGACAGGTGACACGCGGTAGGGGGCGGGGCTTCAGTGAACTCGGCGGGAACGGCCACAGCGTTTGGGAGCAGAGAAATAGGCAGACTATTACACAACTTTGAAGCCTAATTTCACATATTTGGCGATTTTTTTTAATCATTCAAATTTGGCAGGGTGGTTAACAACACACTTTACTGTGGTATGTCAAACTCAGAACACATATTTATTCTTACTTTACAGACTTTAATTAGTTTAAATAAATATTATTTATGCTTAAATATGATGAACATGTACTTAATAATTCAGGGATGTTAAGTTGAGAATAAGGTACATTACACCTGATACTGACTAGTAAGATGTACTTAATACTAGAAACCAGAATATGATCAGGGTGACTTTTGAACACTGGAAATAAATCGTGTACTGGTTCTGGCAGCAGCCCCGTGGCACTCAACATTAACCTGGAACTTTATTTAATGTTATCCATCGTCTGTCTCATCGGGCTGAGCAGTGAAACCTTTATTAATCATTTAATGACAAACTGCTGCGAAACCACCACTGATCCAGTGATTGACAGTTCAGTGAGTTCTGACACAAAGAGGAACAGCTGATGTGGAACTGTGTGTTACTGTGTGTGTAACAGTGTGTGTGTTTATATGTGTGTGTGTTTATATGTGTGTGTAACTGTGTGTGTTACTGTGTGTAACTGTGTGTGTGTTTATATATGTGTGTGTTTATATGTGTGTGTAACTGTGTGTAACAGTGTGTGTAAGTGTGTGTGTGTGTGTGTGTGTGTAACTGTGTGTGTTACAGTGTGTTACTGTGTGTTACTGTGTGTGTAACAGTGTGTAACACAGTGTGTGTGTGTGTGTTACAGTGTGTAACAGTGTGTGTGTAACAGTGTGTAACAGTGTGTGTGTGTGTGTGTAACAGTGTGTAACAGTGTGTACTAACCCTCTACATGATGCTTCTCTTGTGTTACTGTGTGTGTAACAGTGTGTAACAGTGTGTGTGTGTGTGTGTGTGTGTGTGTGTGTGTGTAACAGTGTGTAACAGTGTGTAACAGTGTGTGTGTAACAGTGTGTAACAGTGTGTGTGTAACAGTGTGTGTGTAACAGTGTGTAACAGTGTGTGTGTGTAACAGTGTGTAACAGTGTGTAACAGTGTGTAACAGTGTGTGTGTGTGTGTGTAACAGTGTGTGTGTGTGTGTGTGTAACAGTGTGTGTGTGTGTAACAGTGTGTAACAGTGTGTGTGTGTAACAGTGTGTAACAGTGTGTAACAGTGTGTGTGTGTGTGTAACAGTGTGTAACAGTGTGTAACAGTGTGTAACAGTGTGTAACAGTGTGTGTGTAACAGTGTGTGTGTGTGTAACAGTGTGTAACAGTGTGTAACAGTGTGTACTAACATGATGCTTCTCTTGTGTTACTGTGTGTGTAACAGTGTGTAACAGTGTGTGTGTGTGTAACAGTGTGTGTGTAACAGTGTTAGTGTAACAGTGTGTGTGTGTAACAGTGTGTAACAGTGTGTAACAGTGTGTAACAGTGTGTGTGTAACAGTGTGTAACAGTGTGTGTGTGTAACAGTGTGTGTGTGTAACAGTGTGTAACAGTGTGTAACAGTGAGTGTGTAACAGTGTGTGTGTGTGTAACAGTGTGTTTGTGTGTAACAGTGTGTAACAGTGTGTGTGTGTGTGTGTAACAGTGTGTAACAGTGTGTGTGTGTGTAACAGTGTGTGTGTGTAACAGTGTGTAACAGTGTGTAACAGTGTGTGTGTAACAGTGTGTAACAGTGTGTAACAGTGTGTAACAGTGTGTAACAGTGTGTGTGTAACAGTGTATGTGTGTAACAGTGTGTAACAGTGTGTAACAGTGTGTGTGTGTGTAACAGTGTGTAACAGTGTGTGTGTAACAGTGTGTAACAGTGTGTAACAGTGTGTAACAGTGTGTGTGTGTGTGTAACAGTGTGTGTAACAGTGTGTAACAGTGTGTGTGTGTAACAGTGTGTGTGTGTAACAGTGTGTAACAGTGTGTGTGTAACAGTGTGTAACAGTGTGTAACAGTGTGTGTGTGTGTGTGTGTGTAACAGTGTGTAACAGTGTGTGTGTAACAGTGTGTGTGTAACAGTGTGTAACAGTGTGTAACAGTGTGTAACAGTGTGTAACAGTGTGTGTGTAACAGTGTGTGTGTAACAGTGTGTGTGTAACAGTGTGTAACAGTGTGTAACAGTGTGTGTGTAACAGTGTGTAACAGTGTGTAACAGTGTGTAACAGTGTGTGTGTGTGTGTAACAGTGTGTGTGTGTAACAGTGTGTAACAGTGTGTGTGTGTAACAGTGTGTGTGTGTGTAACAGTGTGTAACAGTGTGTAACAGTGTGTGTGTGTGTGTGTAACAGTGTGTAACAGTGTGTGTGTAACAGTGTGTGTGTGTAACAGTGTGTAACAGTGTCTGTGTGTGACAGTGTGTGTGTGTAACAGTGTGTGTGTGTGTGTGTGTGTGTGTGTGTGTGTAACAGTGTGTAACAGTGTGTACTAACCCTCTACATGATGCTTCTCTTGTGTTACTGTGTGTGTGTAACAGTGTGTGTGTAACAGTGTGTAACAGTGTGTGTGTGTGTGTAACAGTGTGTGTGTGTGTAACAGTGTGTAACAGTGTGTAACAGTGTGTGTGTAATAGTGTGTGTGTGTGTAACAGTGTGTAACAGTGTGTGTGTGTAACAGTGTGTAACAGTGTGTAACAGTGTGTAACAGTGTGTGTGTGTGTGTGTGTGTGTAACAATGTGTAACAGTGTGTGTAACAGTGTGTGTGTAACAGTGTGTAACAGTGTGTAACAGTGGTGTAACAGTGTGTAACAGTGTGTTACAGTGTGTGACAGTGTGTAACAGTGTGTAACAGTGTGTAACAGTGTGTGTGTGTGTGTAACAGTGTGTAACAGTGTGTGTGTGTGTGTGTGTGTGTAACAGTGTGTAACAGTGTGTGACAGTGTGTGACAGTGTGTAACAGTGTGTAACAGTGTGTGTGTGTAACAGTGTGTAACAGTGTGTACTAACCCTCTACATGATGCTTCTCTTGTGTTACAGTGTGTGTGTTACAGTGTGTGTGTAACAGTGTGTAACAGTGTGTAACAGTGTGTACTAACCCTCTACATGATGCTTCTCTTGTGTTACTGTGTGTGTGTGTGTGTGTGTGTAACAGTGTGTACTAACCCTCTACATGATGCTTCTCTTGTGTTACTGTGTGTGTGTAACAGTGTGTAACAGTGTGTAACAGTGTGTAACAGTGTGTGTGTGTGTGTGTGTGTGTAACAGTGTGTAACAGTGTGTAACAGTGTGTAACAGTGTGTACTAACCCTCTACATGATGCTTCTCTTGTGTTACTGTGTGTGTGTGACAGTGTGTGTGTAACAGTGTGTGTGTTACAGTGTGTGTGTTACAGTGTGTGTGTAACAGTGTGTAACAGTGTGTAACAGTGTGTACTAACCCTCTACATGATGCTTCTCTTGTGTTACTGTGTGTGTGTGTGTGTGTGTGTGTGTGTAACAGTGTGTGTGTGTGTGTGTAACAGTGTGTACTAACCCTCTACATGATGCTTCTCTTGTGTTACTGTGTGTGTGTGTAACAGTGTGTAACAGTGTGTAACAGTGTGTAACAGTGTGTGTGTGTGTGTGTAACAGTGTGTAACAGTGTGTAACAGTGTGTAACAGTGTGTAACAGTGTGTGTGTGTGTGTAACAGTGTGTAACAGTGTGTGTGTGTAACAGTGTGTAACAGTGTGTAACAGTGTGTAACAGTGTGTAACAGTGTGTACTAACCCTCTACATGATGCTTCTCTTGTGTTACTGTGTGTGTGTGTGTGTATAGTGTGTAACAGTGTGTAACAGTGTGTACTAACCCTCTACATGATGCTTCTCTTGTGTTACTGTGTGTGTGTAACAGTGTGTAACAGTGTGTAACAGTGTGTAACAGTGTGTGTGTGTGTGTGTGTGTGTGTGTAACAGTGTGTATAGTGTGTAACAGTGTGTAACAGTGTGTAACAGTGTGTGTGTGTGTGTAACAGTGTGTAACAGTGTGTAACAGTGTGTACTAACCCTCTACATGATGCTTCTCTTGTGTTACATGCAGCGTGATGAGGATTAAACAGCATCAGCTGCTTTTAAAGTCTCTATATTAAACCCACTGTGTGTGTGTATATGTAAAGAAGTGATTTATATTATTATTATTATTATTATTATTATTATTATTATTATTATTATTATTATTATTATTATTATTATTCTCTGCATGACACTGAAGTCATTTTGGTTTTTTTAGTCATTTATAAATAAAGTTTCTGTAAAATCAGCAATATTTTTGTAAAAGCCGTTAGAATCACATCTGAGTCATTGCTGAGCTGTTTATGAATATATTTCATATTTCTGTCTTTGTGGTGATAAATACTGCATGACCTCTGACCTCTGACCTCTGACCTTTGTTTCAACATCTAATAAAAACTATAATCTGCTGCAAACTGCTTTCATTTTGACGGGGGGGAGGGGGGGGGTTAGTTAATATGAATTATTGATACATTATATTATAGTATATTATATTATAGTATATTATATTATATTATAGTATATTATATCATAGTATATTATATTATATTATAGTATATTATATTATATTATAGTATATTATATTATATTATATTATATTATATTATAGTATATTATATTATAGTATATTATAGTATATTATATTATAGTATATTATATTATAGTATATTATATTATATTATATTATATTATATTATATTATAGTATATTATATTATATTATAGTATATTATATTATATTATAGTATATTATAGTATATTATAGTATATTATAGTATATTATATTATAGTATATTATATTATGTTATATTATATTATATTATATTATAGTATATTATATTATATTATAGTATATTATATTATATTATAGTGTATAATAGTATATTATATTATATTATAGTATATTATATTATAGTATATTATATTATAGTATATTATATTATAGTATATTATATTATATTATAGTATATTATATTATATTATAGTGTATAATAGTATATTATATTATAGTATATTATAGTATATTATATTATATTATATTATAGTATATTATATTATAGTATATTATATTATAGTATATTATATTATAGTATATTATATTATAGTATATTATATTATAGTATATTATATTATATTATAGTATATTATATTATAGTATATTATATTATAGTATATTATATTATATTATAGTGTATTATAGTATATTATATTATATTATAGTATATTATATTATATTATAGTATATTATATTATATTATAGTATATTATATTATATTATAGTGTATTATAGTATATTATATTATATTATAGTATATTATATTATATTATAGTATATTATAGTATATTATATTATAGTATATTATAGTATATTATATTATAGTATATCATATTATATCATATTATATTATATCATAGTATATTATATTATATCATAGTATATTATATTATATTATATCATAGTATATTATATTATATTATAGTATATTATATTTAATAATGTGATGTGTGTGTTTGGTAGAAAGCTGCTGCAGGTGAGTCACACAGTCACCTGACCGTCTCTCTGACCCTCTTCATGCTTTTATTGGATCAATACTTTGATCAGTTAGCTGTTTGTTTTGGTTTCAGCGTTCAGACATCCGGCAGCTGGAGGGAGAAGTGTTCAGAGATCACCTGCTGTTCCCCGGCCACAAGAAGACCAACATCATCATCACCAACAGGTAATGACATCACCATGACATCACTGACAGGTACATGACATCACCATGACATCACTGACAGGTACATGACATCACCATGACATCACCGACAGGTACATGACATCACCAACAGGTACATGACATCACCATGACATCACTGACAGGTACATGACATCACTGAAAGGTACATGACATCACCGACAGGTACATGACATCACCAACAGGTACATGACATCACCATGACATCACTGACAGGTACATGACATCACCATGACATCACTGACAGGTACATGACATCACCATGACATCACCGACAGGTACATGACATCACCATGACATCACCGACAGGTTACATGACATCACCATGACATCACCCACAGGTTACATGACATCACCATGACATCACCCACAGGTACATGACATCACCGACAGGTACATGACATCACCCACAGGTACATGACATCACCGACAGGTACATGACATCACCGACAGGTACATGACATCACCCACAGGTACATGACATCACCGACAGGTACATGACATCACCCACAGGTACATGACATCACCGACAGGTACATGACATCACCATGACATCACTGAAAGGTACATGACATCACCATGACATCACCAACAGGTACATGACATCACCATGACATCACCCACAGGTACATGACATCACCGACAGGTACATGACATCACCCACAGGTACATGACATCACCCACAGGTACATGACATCACCGACAGGTACATGACATCACCGACAGGTACATGACATCACCATGACATCACTGAAAGGTACATGACATCACCATGACATCACCAACAGGTACATGACATCACCATGACATCACCCACAGGTACATGACATCACCGACAGGTACATGACATCACCCACAGGTACATGACATCACCAACATGTACATGACATCACCCACAGGTACATGACATCACCCACAGGTACATGACATCACCATGACATCACCCACAGGTTACATGACATCACCATGACATCACCCACAGGTACATGACATCACCGACAGGTACATGACATCACCCACAGGTACATGACATCACCCACAGGTACATGACATCACCCACAGGTACATGACATCACCGACAGGTACATGACATCACCGCCAGGCACCTGTAGATAGGCATTATCCGTATTAATTCTTATAGTTATTAATGATTAATGATTATTGATTAATGATTAATGATTAATGATCGGTGGTGCAGGAGAGTTTTCTGCGTGAAGGAAATCGACTTCGTGGGTCATTTCAACAAAGAGTGGGAATGTTTGTTTGAGAACTGTTATCGTCCTCCAGCCGTGGAGGGAAGTGAGCTGAAGATCTACTGCAAGGTAACTGCTCACCTAAAGGAAGCACATATACTGGAGGGTCAATCATAGAACTGTGAATAATGGTGTGTGTGTGTGTGTGTGTGTGTGTGTGTGTGTGTGTGTGTTTCAGGAACAGCAGAAGTTGAAGCTTCCTAAGAGAGATGGTCAGGAGTCTGTGCGGAGCGTCCAGCTGAGAGACACACACACTGCTCAGGTACTGTGTGTGTGTTACAGTCTGTGTGTGTGTTACAGTGTGTTACAGTGTGTAACAGTGTGTGTGTGTGTGTGTGTCTACAGAAGCTGCAGGGAGTCATTTCGGAGGCTCAGGTGCAGCAGCAGCAGCGCCGCCTGGTGAAGCAGAAGTCGCAGCGCTTCCTGAAAGCCCCCAACAACCCCTAAGACCACCGTTTCCATGGTTACAGTCATATATATCCACCGTTTCCATGGTTACAGTCACATATATATCCACCATTTTCCATGGTTACAGTCATATATAGCCACCGTTTCCATGGTTACAGTCACATATATATATCCACCGTTTCCATGGTTACAGTCACATATATAACCTGTGTTTACTGTTTTATTTTCAGTGCTTCTCTTCTTTATTCTTATTGGTTGAATTCAGATCTGATCCGTCCAATCAGCTGACAGCAGGGCTGAATCATGTGATGAAATTAATATTAATGTCTGAATGTTTGAATATGTTTGAATACGTGTTGGAAGATGAAGCCATAATAATAAAATGTTATTATAATTATTATTTTGGTCCCTTTGCACTAAAAGTTTCAGCTGAAGTTTAGAATGAAATATTTGTCACTTTAATTTCTGTCTGAACTTTAAAACTGATTTTCTGGAGTGAATAATTTTCTATAAAGTTCAGATTTACTGACTGTGTGATGTAATGTTTAATGAAGATGATGATGATGATGATGATCAGGGCTCAGTTTGCTGTCACTGACCTAAATGTATGATTTGTAAAACATAATTAAAGATGAATAAATATAAATATAATAAATATTTGGAGGTCCATCTCCTTCCTCCTGAACCAGCCGGTGTTGGGTTCGGAGCCAGCTGGGTCCTAAAGGCCTCCGGGTTGGCGGGGGGGGGGTGCTGTTACACACTCTGGTCTGTAGGTGGCGCCATGCTTCTTTAACTTTGGTGTGAAGGACAGATTAAAGAGCGCTCTACACTCTTATATATTTATATATATTTATATAAACGGCTCCTGTGAGATTTAAATGTTGAAACTTAAAAAGGACATTTTACAACTTGGTGTGTTTTCAGGTGTGAGAGGTCAGAGGTCACAGCTGAATGTTTAGTTTCGTGGCTCCTGAAGTCTCACAGTGGTGACACAACATATAAAAAGAGGTAAAATAATCACTAAAAACAAGTTTAACAGTTTATTCAGCCGAGTGATTGTGATGCTTTTTCTTATCTAGATTATTTATTACTTTAATAGTGAAACAAGTTACATGTACTAAGTAGCCTAATGTATTTATATTAATATATTTAATGTGAGACTGGGCTGGAGCTGAGCTCAGTGAGTGCTGCTCAAACACAGACAGAACCACACTTCTTATGGTACTTGTGATGATTGGGTTTGGGTTCTGTTCCAGAGGCTCGGCGGGCAGCTGCTCCTTACTGCTAACCGGCCTTCATCTACCCTCATCTACCTTCATCTACCTTCATCTACCTTCATCTACCTTCATCTACCTTCATCTACCTTCATCTACCTCATCTACCTTCATCTACCTTCATCTACCTTCATCTACCTCCATCTACCTTCATCTACCTCATCTACCTTCATCTACCTCCATCTACCTTCATCTACCTTCATCTGCCTTCATCTACCTTCATCTACCTTCATCTACCTTCATCTACCTCCATCTACCTTCATCTACCTCATCTACCTTCATCTACCTTCATCTACCTTCATCTGCCTTCATCTACCTTCATCTACCTTCATCTACCTTCATCTACCTTCATCTACCTCCATCTACCTCCATCTACCTTCATCTACCTTCATCTACCTCCATCTACCTCCATCTACCTTCATCTACCTTCATCTACCTTCATCTACCTTCATCTACCTCATCTACCTTCATCTACCTCCATCTACCTTCATCTACCTTCATCTACCTTCATCTACCTTCATCTACCTTCATCTACCTTCATCTACCTTCATCTACCTTCATCTACCTCATCTACCTCATCTACCTTCATCTACCTTCATCTGCCTTCATCTGCCTTCATCTGCCTTCATCTGCCTTCATCTACCTTCATCTACCTCCATCTACCTTCATCTACCTTCATCTACCTCATCTACCTCATCTACCTTCATCTACCTCCATCTACCTTCATCTACCTTCATCTACCTCATCTACCTCCATCTACCTTCATCTACCTCCATCTACCTTCATCTACCTTCATCTACCTCATCTACCTTCATCTACCTTCATCTACCTTCATCTACCTTCATCTACCTCCATCTACCTCCATCTACCTTCATCTACCTCATCTACCTCATCTACCTTCATCTACCTCCATCTACCTTCATCTACCTTCATCTACCTCATCTACCTCCATCTACCTTCATCTACCTCCATCTACCTTCATCTACCTTCATCTACCTCATCTACCTTCATCTACCTCATCTACCTTCATCTACCTTCATCTACCTTCATCTACCTCATCTACCTTCATCTACCTCATCTACCTTCATCTACCTTCATCTACCTCATCTACCTTCATCTACCTTCATCTACCTCATCTACCTTCATCTACCTTCATCTACCTCATCTACCTTCATCTACCTTCATCTACCTTCATCTACCTTCATCTACCTCATCTACCTTCATCTACCTTCATCTACCTCATCTACCTTCATCTACCTCCATCTACCTTCATCTACCTTCATCTACCTTCATCTACCTTCATCTACCTCATCTACCTTCATCTACCTTCATCTACCTCATCTACCTTCATCTACCTTCCATCTACCTTCATCTACCTTCATCTACCTTCATCTACCTTCATCTACCTCATCTACCTTCATCTACCTTCATCTACCTTCATCTACCTCATCTACCTTCATCTACCTTCATCTGCCTTCATCTGCCTTCATCTACCTTCATCTACCTCATCTACCTTCATCTGCCTTCATCTACCTTCATCTACCTTCATCTGCCTTCATCTACCTTCATCTACCTTCATCTACCTTCATCTACCTTCATCTACCTTCATCTACCTTCATCTACCTCATCTACCTTCATCTACCTTCATCTACCTCATCTACCTTCATCTGCCTTCATCTACCTTCATCTACCTCATCTACCTTCATCTACCTTCATCTACCTTCATCTACCTTCATCTACCTTCATCTACCTTCATCTACCTCCATCTACCTTCATCTACCTCCATCTACCTTCATCTACCTCCATCTACCTTCATCTACCTTCATCTACCTTCATCTACCTTCATCTACCTTCATCTACCTCATCTACCTTCATCTACCTTCATCTACCTCATCTACCTTCATCTACCTTCATCTACCTTCATCTACCTTCATCTACCTTCATCTACCTTCATCTACCTCATCTACCTTCATCTACCTTCATCTACCTTCATCTACCTCATCTACCTTCATCTACCTTCATCTACCTCATCTACCTCATCTACCTTCATCTACCTTCATCTACCTCCATCTACCTTCATCTACCTTCATCTACCTTCATCTACCTTCATCTGCCTTCATCTACCTTCATCTACCTTCATCTACCTTCATCTACCTCATCTACCTTCATCTACCTTCATCTGCCTCCATCTACCTTCATCTACCTTCATCTACCTCCATCTACCTTCATCTACCTCCATCTGCCTTCATCTACCTCCATCTACCTTCATCTACCTTCATCTACCTCCATCTACCTCCATCTACCTTCATCTACCTTCATCTACCTTCATCTACCTCCATCTACCTTCATCTACCTTCATCTACCTTCATCTACCTTCATCTACCTCATCTTCTCAGGATTCATCAGCAGGTTGTTTCTGCTGCTTCTGGAGGTAACTGTTGGCTCAAAGCTCTGGTGAAACGTCTAGTGTGTGTTTCTGTTGCCTTTTCTTTCTTTGTTTCAGCTCTGCTGCTTCGCTGCTCCACCTCAGCCTCAAACTTCACCCTCAGCCTCAAACTTCATCCATCAGACTGAACTGTATCTGCATCTGCTTTCCTATAGAAAACCACAGAGTCACATTACTGTAAGTAACATACAGTACAGGACATTTTAATATCCTGATATGAACCATGAAGCTGATCCAAGCAGCATGTCAGCAGCTCAACATGCTGCTTCCATTACACACTGCTCTCATTGGCTGGGATCGAAGGTGGAGGCCACACCTCCAGCCAATCAGAGCAGGAGCTCATTAATAATGCAGAGGTCTGTAAGGTCTGCAGGTCGTCGTCACGGCAACAGAAACCAGGACAAGATGGTTTCCAGATGTTTCTGCTGCCTCTTCCTGATTGGTTGGCTGCAGGGAGACATGTGATCTGATTGGCTGTTTTGAGTATCATGTTAGTGTGAGAGCTGCCCCGCAGCATCATGGGTAAATTTCCTGCAGTAACCTGAGCTCGTCAAAACGGAAACATCTGGAAGAGAGGCATGATGGGAGGGGGAGGGGGGGGGGGCAGAGAGAGAGAAACAGAGAGAGATTTAGATTTTTAAATAGTAACTTTAATGAATCTATTTAAATATCAGGTTACATCATTTGGTTAAAAACTGAATAAATAATAAAGATCAGCTGATCTGAGGATATGATGTCATTGTGTTGAACAGCACACAGAATGAGTCCATGAGTCCAGATCAGCCTGAACTGATCCAAGTCCTTCATCTCTTTATAATATTTAAAATCAATCATGACTCTGGCTTTAACCATTCTGCTGAACAATAAAACCACATCAGTGTCCACACTGTCCTCTACCTTCCTCCTCCTGCTCACACACACAGCCATTTTTGATTGGCCCAAAATAAAAAACAGCTGACATTTGTGTTTAGCAGCTTTTTTATATCTGAAGCCCAAGATGAAGGTGTTGAGAGAGAAGACCTCTCCTGCCTCCCTGAACAATCCCTAACCCAGCAAGCAGTGGAACATTGTCTCTACGGCACCACAGAAGGGACATTTGTCTGACATCAGGGTTCAGGATGGAGATGAACCAGGTCAGCCACTCTCTTAGTGAGCGGAGGTTTGTAGAGACTCCTCCACTCAGGCCGGACTTCCTCTCCAGGGAGAGTCGGCCCGACGCTGCAGCTTCTGTCTGTTCAGACACTCGACCATCAGAACAGACAGAGCTTTACCTGTGGCCTCCTGCAGGTTCACCTCACACCGCCTGACACTGTCTGTCCAACAAGGACGGACACTGAGGGGGGGGAAAGGATCGTCTGGGCAGGGGACAGTCACACCACCGCTGTAGTGCGTCAGCAGGAGGCGCTCATGTCCCGTCAGACAGCTCCTCCAGTGGTCCAGCAGCATGCTCACGATCCTCTCTGACCTTCCCCCCAGACCGGCCGCCAGACCTGCTGCGTCTGTTAGATCAGGTCCAGTGAAGGTGAGGACATCTCCGAGAGTTAAAATCCCTGCTCTGCTGAAAGCCTCAGACACTGCTGCTCCCACCCAGCAGGGGGCGCTCAGGCTCAGGCAGCAGCCAGAACAGAGAGTCGTGCTGATCCCTCCGCTTCAGCAGCCTTCAGGCAGGGTGTGAAACCTCACAGTCTGCTGTAGTTCCCGACCACCAACACGCTGCAGGACCAGCTGAGCCAGAGGCCTCCACACCAGGTCCTTCGGTCCGTACAGCAGCCTCTGAACAAACTGGAGCCTGAAAGCAGCGCCCCTGCTGGCCAGGTGCACCAGTCCCTGTCCTCCCTCCTCCCTAGGAAGGAACAGCAGAGCCTGTGGGATCCAGTGCAATCTGTCCCAGAAGAAGCCCACCAGAACTGCCTGGATCTCCGACAGCAGATTTGAGGGGGGGTCAACACAGGCCAGTCGGTGCCATAAAGAGGAGGACACCAGGTTGTTAATAGTTAGTGTCCTTCCTCTGAATGACCCCACCTCTTCAGTTTGCCCTGTACGGACTCCATCACTCCGTCCCAGTTCCTCTTTAAAAACACTCCCAGATACTTTAACCCACCCGTCTCCCAGCAGCAGCCCTCCCAGTTAAACCAGCTAACCCTAACCCTCCCAGTAATTATAACTTGCTGCAGTAACGACTAACTGTTCTTCTTATTCAGCAGCTTATTATTAATATTATTATAATTACTACGAAAGGCAACCGCTAGAATATATAAAGCACAGATAATGTTGACGCTCTAGTGATTTAACAGCCTATCAAACTATTGTTATTATTCATGTAGGTTAAACTATAGAGGACAATAGTTGCCTTAATAACGTAACACTATATATATATATCTATAATATATATATATATATATATATATAATAAAAACTATAACTACTACTAGTTATATCACAACTTTTTTTTTTTCTAGACAACAGAAAATCGTGTTTAATGCACTAAAATAAATTCAGTGAACGAGTAAAAATCACAACTAGATGTCATCCTATCTAGATGCCCGAGCCTCCTCATCTGGCTCCTCTCAAGGCGGAGGAGCAGCGGGTCTACTCCGAGCTCCTCCCGGATGACCGGGCTTCTCACCCTATCTCTAAGGGAGAGCCCAGTCACTCTACGGAGGAAGCTCATTTCGGCCGCTTGTACCCGCGATCTCGTTCTTTCGGTCACGACCCAAAGCTCATGACCGTAGGTGAGGGTAGGAACGAAGATCGACTGGTAAATCGAGAGCTTTGCCATTCGGCTCAGCTCCCTCTTCACCACGATCCAGTGAGAGTTGGAGGTCACGGTTCGATGAAGCCAACAGGACCACATCATCTGCAAAAAGCAGTGACCCAATACTGAGGTCACCAAACCGGACCCCCTCAACGCCCTGGCTGCACCTAGAAATCCTGTCCATAAAAATTATGAACAGGATCGGGGACAAAGGGCAGCCCTGGCGGAGTCCAACCCCCACTGGAAATGAGTCCGACTTACTACCGGCAATGCGGACCAAGCTCTGACACCAGTCGTACAGGGAACGGATGGCCCGTATCAGGGGGTCCGATACCCCGTACTCCCTGAGAACCCCCCACAGGACCCCCCGAGGGACAAGGTCGAATGCCTTCTCCAAGTCCACAAAACACATGTGGACTGGTTGGGCAAACTCCCATGCACCCTCAAGGATCCTGCAGAGGGTGTAGAGCTGGTCCACAGTTCCACGACCCGGACGAAAACCACAATGCTCCTCCTGAATCCGAGGTTCGACTATCCGAGGGACCCTCCTCTCCAGTACCCCCGAATAGACCTTACCAGGGAGGCTGAGGAGTGTGATCCCTCTATAGAAACACACCCTCTGGTCCCCTTCTTAAAAAGAGGGACCACCACCCCAGTCTGCCAATCCAGAGGCACTGGCCCCCGTTGTCCACACGATGCTGCAGAGTCGTGTCAACCATGACAGCGGTCCCACAACATCCAGGGCCTTGAGGAACTTCTGTGCTCGTCACAGATTGTCTATACGAGCACAGAAGTCCAGTAACAGAAACCCGCTCGGGTTCAGATCGGGGGGGCCGTTCCTCCCAATCACACCCTTCCAGGTCTCACTGTTGCTGCCAACATGAGCGTTGAATTCCCCCAGCAGAACAAGGGAATCCCCAGAGGGAGCACTCTCCAGCACCCCCTCTAAGGAGTACAGAAAGGGTGGATACTCTGAGCTGCTGTTTGGACCATAGGCACAAACAACAGTCAGGATCCGTCCCCACACCCGAAGGCGGAGGGAGGCTACCCTTTCATCCACCGGGGGAAAACTCCAACATACAGGCACCAAGCCGGGGGGCAATAAGTATTGCCACTCCTGCCCGGCGCCTCTCACGAGCAGCAACTCCAGAGTGGACGAGAGTCCAACCCCTCCCAAGAAGACATATATTACATTTATTAGGAAACAACCTGCTGGGTTTGACGTTGACTTTTATTATTTTATTGTTCAGTAAAACTCTGAAATGTACAGAATTGTTTACATGAAGGACGGCTGCTTTAATATGGTGTTAAAATACATGCAGGCTGTTATGATGTCATACATGTCTGTGTGTGTCTGTGTGTGTAAGTGTGTCTGTGTGTGTAAGTGTGTCTGTGTGTGTGTGTAAGCTTAGTTGTTATTTGCTTAACATGTGATATTCTATATTTTCTTAATGTCAATCAATCTTTATTTATAAAACGCCAAATCACAACAAAAGTAATCTGAAGGCTCTTTTCAGTCCCAGAGTTGATGTTCTTCCTCACTGAAGCTATTAAAACAGAATATGAGCTTTTATTACTGATTAAACATCAAACATCAGGAAGGAGACGCTCAGTGTTTCATCTTGAAGAGCAATACCGTCTTTTTTTCTTCCATTACATTTATGCTAAATGGATTTCATTAATGTGAAACACACACAGGTTTATATACCAGACCCAAACCCAGACCTGCTCATCAGGAGGGTTAGGGTTCCTCATCCCGCTCTACCTCCCCTCTGATTCAGATTTATATCAAAAGCTAATAAATGGAAGCAGAAGCCTCACAGCAGTATTTCTACTTTCACATCTCTATTTGTTCATTCTGGTATTTGAAGGGATTTGTTGACACTAAGAAAATATAAAACATTTCCAGCGTTGTCCTTTTTAATATTTGTGACAAAAGATTAAAAACACCAATAAAATAACATTCACAATGTGAACTCGTGTCAGGTGGAAAATAAAAAGGTTTCATTTCTCTCAGCTACACATTCTGCTTTTACAAAGCTTTCATCATATTTAAAGTCACATGGTCACAAGTTGCCATGACAACACCTGACCTGTCAGGGACGGGGCTAAAGTCTGTGCAGCACTTTGGTTAAATGAGCCTGTGAGTGTTCCTCTAGTCCCCCTCCCCATCAGGACAGACTGCATGGTACATTATCAGCATGTTGAGGCTGTAATGAACCCTGCAGCCTCTGGGAGGCGCTGCTGCCATCAGCTCCTGGAGTGGAGTGACTGTGGAATAAAAACATCTGTTTAGTACTGAAGCGTCCATAAATCATTCTGTCATCAGTAGTCTGATGATGGTTCTTTGCCTCCTCTGGGTTTGTCTCAGATTATTGGGTCCAGGTTCTTTGTGGTTCCGCCTCTTCTGGGTCTGTCATATATCATGAGGTTCAGGTTGTCCGGTCACATGTCCTCATAGAGTAGCATCCCGTTAAACATGGTGAGTGGCTCCACAGAGTGGGCCAGTTTGCCCATCACCAAGTCGATGCAGACTGTGTCGCGGGTCTGCAGAGGCAGAATGATGCTAAAGACGGCCAGCGAACCCGGGGGGGTCTTGGCCTCGGCCACGGGGTTGTTCTCCAGGCCTTCAGGCTGGTAGCCGCCAGAGTCTGCTCGGGTCATGCCATAGTTGGACTTGGACAAAACTGCCTCAATCTTCTCATTCTTGTAGCCTGTCAGGACGGCACTGAAAAAGTAGTGTCCGTCTACAGGGGCAGTGAAGGTGCCTGAGGAGGACAGAGTTGTATAGTTACAGAGGTGCAGAGTTATAGAGGTGCAGAGTTATAGAGGTGCAGAGTTATAGAGGTACAGAGTTATAGAGGTACAGAGTTATAGAGGTACAGAGTTATAGAGGTACAGAGTTATAGAGGTGCAGAGTTATAGAGATACAGAGTTATAGAGGTGCAGAGTTATAGAGGTACAGAGTTATAGAGGTACAGAGTTATAGAGGTGCAGAGTTAAAGAGGTACAGAGTTATAGAGGTGCATAGTTATAGAGGTGCAGAGTTTTAGAGGTGCAGAGTTATAGAGTTACAGAGTTATAGAGGTGCAGAGTTATAGAGGTACAGTTATAGAGGTGCAGAGTTATAGAGGTGCAGAGTTATAGAGGTGCAGAGTTATAGAGGTGCAGAGTTATAGAGGTGCAGAGTTATAGAGGTGCAGAGTTATAAAGTTACAGAGTTATAGAGGTGCAGAGTTATAAAGTTACAGAGTTATAGAGGTGCAGAGTTATAGAGGTGCAGAGTTATAGAGGTGCAGAGTTATAAAGTTACAGAGTTATAGAGGTGCAGAGTTATAAAGTTACAGAGTTATAGAGGTACAGAGTTATAGAGGTGCAGAGTTATAAAGTTACAGAGTTATAGAGGTGCAGAGTTATAGAGGTGCAGAGTTATAAAGTTACAGAGTTATAGAGGTACAGAGTTATAGAGGTGCAGAGTTATAAAGTTACAGAGTTATAGAGGTGCAGAGTTATAGAGGTGCAGAGTTATAGAGGTGCAGAGTTATAGAGGTACAGAGTTATAGAGGTACAGAGTTATAGAGGTACAGAGTTATAGAGGTACAGAGTTATAGAGGTGCAGAGTTATAAAGTTACAGAGTTATAGAGGTGCAGAGTTATAGAGGTGCAGAGTTATAGAGGGTTAGGGTTGTATGTTCTGGGATCATGTATGTTCTAGGATCATGTATGTTCTAGGATCATGTATGTTCTAGGATCATGTATGTTCTAGGATCATGTATGTTCTGGGATCATGTATGTTCTAGGATCATGCATGTTCTGGGATCATGTATGTTCTAGGATCATGCATGTTCTGGGATCATGTATGTTCTAGGATCATGCATGTTCTGGGATCATGTATGTTCTGGGATCATGTATGTTCTAGGATCATGCATGTTCTGGGATCATGTATGTTCTAGGATCATGTATGTTCTGGGATCATGTATGTTCTAGGATCATGTATGTTCTAGGATCATGTATGTTCTAGGACCATGTATGTTCTGGGATCATGTATGTTCTGGGATCATGTATGTTCTAGGATCATGTATGTTCTAGGATCATGTATGTTCTGGGATCATGTATGTTCTGGGATCATGTATGTTCTAGGATCATGTATGTTCTAGGATCATGTATGTTCTAGGACCATGTATGTTCTGGGATCATGTATGTTCTAGGATCATATATGTTCTAGGATCATGTATGTTCTAGGATCATGTATGTTCTGGGATCATGTATGTTCTGGGATCATGTATGTTCTAGGATCATGTATGTTCTAGGATCATGTATGTTCTAGGATCATGTATGTTCTGGGATCATGTATGTTCTAGGATCATGTATGTTCTAGGATCATGTATGTTCTGGGATCATGTATGTTCTAGGATCATGTATGTTCTGGGATCATGTATGTTCTAGGATCATGTATGTTCTAGGATCATGTATGTTCTAGGATCATGTATGTTCTAGGATCATGTATGTTCTGGGATCATGTATGTTCTAGGACCATGTATGTTCTGGGATCATGTATGTTCTAGGATCATGTATGTTCTGGGATCATGTATGTTCTAGGATCATGTATGTTCTAGGACCATGTATGTTCTAGGATCATGTATGTTCTGGGATCATGTATGTTCTAGGATCATGTATGTTCTAGGATCATGTATGTTCTAGGATCATGTATGTTCTAGGATCATGTATGTTCTAGGATCATGTATGTTCTAGGATCATGTATGTTCTAGGATCATGTATGTTCTGAGATCATGTATGTTCTGGGATCATGTATGTTCTAGGATCATGTATGTTCTAGGATCATGCATGTTCTGGGATCATGTATGTTCTAGGATCATGTATGTTCTGGGATCATGTATGTTCTAGGATCATGTATGTTCTGGGATCATGTATGTTCTAGGATCATGTATGTTCTAGGATCATGTATGTTCTGGGATCATGTATGTTCTAGGATCATGTTTACCTGTCCTGGGATCATAGAAGTCTCCTTCATTGACGAAAATCTTGTCAAAGATGATGGTCCCTGCTCGCTCCATCGGGACGGTGAGGGCGGCCGAGAACGACAGTTTGGGTACATGAGCATCAGCACCAGGCACACCTGTACACACACACACACACACATTATATGAACCCACACCTGTACACACACATACACACACATTATATGAACCCACACCTGTACACACACACACACACACACACACACATTATATGAACCCCCCCCCTTTACACACACATTATATGAACCCACAACTGTACACACACACACATTATATGAACCCACACCTGTACACACACACACATTATATGAACCCACACCTCCACACACACACACACACACACACACACACACACACACATGATATGAACCCACACCTCCACACACACACACAGGGAGCTGAGATGATCAGTGGTTCTGTGAGTTTATCTTTGATATTTTCAGCCTCCGCTCTATGACTGCTGTGTGCTCGGTGTGTTCTGGTTTTGACCTCTTGACCTCGTGTCTCTGAACACTTGCTCATGATTGGAAATCAGCACCTGTCTCAATCGATCAATCTTTATTCATAAAGCACCAAATCACAACAAAAGTCATCTTGAGGCACTTTCCACATAGAGCAGGTCTAGACCCAACGTCTCCCTTTTAACAGGCCTCTCCTTCATAAGGACTCTGCAGAGACAGCCGGTCCCAGCTGGATCTTCCTGCTAGGAACTGTTTGTTTATGTGTTCTTAGTTTATTTGCCTGTGTGTGTGTGTCTCTCAGCTCAATGTCCGTTTACCTGCCTGTCAGGTAACCTTGTCTCCTGGACCACCTGCCTGCCACCTCAGCCCAAACACCAGTTAGCATCATCTCACCATCCCTGCCTGACCCGTGTGTTTCCCTGTGTCTGCGTTGATACGTGACAGGAGCTTTAGCTGTAACTCCACAGCTGTGTTTAGCAATAACTCATATTTTGTTTGTTTGGTATTACGTTTGTGTTACTAGGTTAGGGTTAGGGTTAGGGCTTTGCATCTTTTGTATGATTTGGTGTTCAAGGAAAAGTATTTGTTTGTTACATCTGCTGTTTGATAAACTGGAGTTTTGGTAGAGAAAGCATTGTGTTTTTCTGCTTTGTGTGTAGTTGTATTTGTAGTGTGTGTGTGTGTGTTTGTGTGCGTGTGTGTTTGTTTGTGTGCTGCCACGTGATCAATTAAAACACGTACCTGCTTCACCTCTGGGACCTGTAGGAAATCAGATCAGCTGATTAGTTTTAAATCCATTCTTAACTTTGTTCATTAATCTGTTCTTCCTCAATATCAGGTTATATAAAAAATATATTGTCTGTGTGTGTGTGTGTGTGTGTGTGTGTGTTACTGGGCACACCTCGTGCTCCACTCTCTCCAGTTCGTCCAGGAGGTCCAGGTGGTCCACGTGGTCCTGGTAGCCCATTGAAGCCTCTCTCTCCTGGGGGGCCCTGGCCTCCAGGCAGGCCTGTGTGTGTGGGGGAGGGGGGGGACAGTTTATTTCTATGAGTTTTAAATAAAGTTTATTACAACAGACACATGTGTTATTAACATTATGTTATTAACCCTAACCCTAAACCCACCCCTTACCCTAACCCAACCCTAACCCCAACCTCTTATCCTAACCCAACCCCTTACCCTAACACCAACCCCTTATCCTAACCCCAACCCCTTACCCTAACCCCAACCTCTTATCCTAACACCAACCCCTTACCCTAACACTAACCCCAACCCCTAACACTAACCCCAACCTCTTATCCTAACCCCAACCCCTTACCCTAACACTAACCCCAACCCCTTACCCTAACCCCTTATCCTAACCCCAACCTCTTATCCTAACCCCAACCCCTTACCCTAACCCCAGCCCCTTACCCCAACCCCTTATCCTAACCCAAACCCCCTACCCTAAACCCCAACCCCTTACCCTAACCCCTTACCCCAACCCCTTATCCTAACCCCAACCCCGTACCCTAACCCCAACCTCTTATCCTAACCCCAACCCCTTACCCAAACCTCTTACCCCAACCCCTTTTCCTAACCCCAACCCCTTACCCTTACCCCAACCTCTTACCCTAACCCCAACCCGTGTTATTAACATTGTTATTAACACAATGGGGTTAATAACACATCATGTGTTATTAGCATCATGTGTTATTAACATCACGTGCTATTAACACCACGTGTTATTAACATCATGTGTTATTAACACCACATGCTATTAACATCACGTGCTATTAACACCACATGTTATTAACACCACATGCTATTAACACCACGTGTTATTAACATCATGTGTTATTAACAGCACATCACATGCTATTAACATCGTGTGTTATTAACACCACATGCTATTAACACCACGTGTTATTAACATCATGTGTTATTAACACCACATGCTATTAACATCACGTGCTATTAACACCACGTTATTAACACCACATGCTATTAACACCACGTGTTATTAACACCGCGTGTTATTAACACCACGTGTTATTAACACCACGTGTTATTAACACCGCGTGTTATTAACACCACGTGTTATTAACATCACGTGTTATTAACTCACCGGTAGGATCATGCTCAGAGAAACTCTGCAGCTTGTTCAGTGCCTGGTTCATGCTGGAGTTCAGGTTCTTCATTCGGCTCTGGAAGTCGTCCTGGTTCCTCTGAACCACGTCCAGGACTCCGCCGTGATGGATCACAGAGTCGTTCAGACCCGAAACACACGTCCACAAACTAGACATGTGTCGGTTCAGTCCTGAGCACGGGACACGACACGGACACAACACGTTAACTTTGTATTAACATGAATTTAAGAAAAATCATTCCATGTGTTGATAGTTCATGTGTTCATAGCTCATGTGTTCATAGTTCATGTGTTCATAGCTCATGTGTTCATAGTTCATGTGTTCATAGCTCATGTGTTCATAGTTCATAGTTCATGGGTTCATACCGTCTCTGATCTTGCTGATGGACTCCGACACCCCGTCCAGCCTCCCACAGACGTCCTCCATCTTGGTGAGTCTCTTTTCCAGCCCGTCGCTGGACCTCTTGCAGTCAGCGGTCTCCAGGAGCAGCATGGTCTCGAACCGCCGGACGTCTCGGTGCAGCCCGTCCAGGCGGTCCCGGCTCTCCTCCGTGTGCTCCGTCACCTCCTGCTGGATCTTATCCAGCTCAGAGATGATTTTATCCTTGGTGTTGCCTGTGGGGGTCAGAGGATGAATGAGTGAACGGTGGGGGGGTAGAGGGGGCAGCGAGGAGAGCTGGACTCACCGAGGTCGGTGATGACGCTGCCGTGCTTCTGCACCGTGTGTTCGAGACCCTTCAGCGTGTCGTTGATGGAGCTGAAGGTGAGGATGACCTCGGACAGTTCGGCCTGCAGCGTCTTCAGCTGGTGGTTGTTGATGGAGCCTCCGATCACGCTGTGACCGTCTAAAGACTTCTCAGCATCCAGCCCGGGGCCACCGGCCCCAGTGGCCCTGCCGCCTCCACCAGGGGCCTCACTGGCCCCGCTGCCTCCACCAGGGGTTTCACTGGCCCCTCTGCCTCCACCAGGGGCCTCACTGGCTCCTCTGCCTCCACCAGGGGTCTCACTGGCCCCTCTGCCTCCACCAGGAGTCTCACTGGCCCCGCCGCCTCCACCAGGGGCCTCACTGGCCCCGCCGCCTCCACCACCAGCACCAGAACCAGCAGAGCCACCACCTAGAGAAAGGTTTGTGTTAGTTTCAGCTGCTTTGTGTCTCTAACCCGGCTCGCTGTGGGAAACTTAATTA
>NC_084970.1:38642457-38655518 GCF_963691925.1 Scomber scombrus | reverse complement strand
GAAGAAGAAGAAGAAGAAGAAGAAGAAGAAGAAGAAGAAAAAGAGGAAGAAGAAGAAGAAGAAGAAGAAGAAGAAGAAGAAGAAGAAGAAGAAGAAGAAGAAGAAGAAGAAGAAGAAGAAGAAGAAGAAGTGAGGGACGTCACATAGAAACTTGTATTACGGGTTTATCTTCATCTCTGATTGCAGCGTCACTATCAATAAAGTTTATATAAGTTTTCTTCATAATGTAAAGAAACATTTCTTTTTAGTTTGTTGCTTCATTAACGTGAACCTTTACCTGAACCCTAACCCAACACACACCTGCATATGAGACCCAACACACACCTGCATATGAGACCCAACACACACCTGCATATGAGACCCAACACACACCTGCATATGAGACCCAACACACACCTGCATATGAGACCCAACACACACCTGTATATGAGACCCAACACACACCTGCATATGAGACCCAACACACACCTGTATATGAGACCCAACACACCTGTATATGAGACCCAACACACACCTGCATATGAGACCCAACACACACCTGCATATGAGACCCAACACACACCTGCATATGAGACCCAACACACACCTGCATATGAGACCCAACACACACCTGTATATGAGACCCAACACACACCTGTATATGAGACCCAACACACACCTGCATATGAGACCCAACACACACCTGTATATGAGACCCAACACACACCTGTATATGAGACCCAACACACACCTGCATATGAGACCCAACACACACCTGCATATGAGACCCAACACACACCTGCATATGAGACCCAACACACACCTGTATATGAGACCCAACACACACCTGCATATGAGACCCAACACACACCTGCATATGAGACCCAACACACACCTGCATATGAGACCCAACACACACCTGTATATGAGACCCAACACACACCTGCATATGAGACCCAACACACACCTGCATATGAGACCCAACACACACCTGCATATGAGACCCAACACACACCTGCATATGAGACCCAACACACACCTGCATATGAGACCCAACACACACCTGCATATGAGACCCAACACACACCTGCATATGAGACCCAACACACACCTGCTTATGAGACCCAACACACACCTGCATATGAGACCCAACACACACCTGTATATGAGACCCAACACACACCTGCTTATGAGACCCAACACACACCTGCATATGAGACCCAACACACACCTGCATATGAGACCCAACACACACCTGCATATGAGACCCAACACACACCTGTATATGAGACCCAACACACACCTGCATATGAGACCCAACACACACCTGCATATGAGACCCAACACACACCTGCATATGAGACCCAACACACACCTGCATATGAGACCCAACACACACCTGTATATGAGACCCAACACACACCTGCATATGAGACCCAACACACACCTGCATATGAGACCCAACACACACCTGCATATGAGACCCAACACACACCTGCATATGAGACCCAACACACACCTGCATATGAGACCCAACACACACCTGCATATGAGACCCAACACACACCTGCATATGAGACCCAACACACACCTGTATATGAGACCCAACACACACCTGCATATGAGACCCAACACACACCTGCTTATGAGACCCAACACACACCTGCATATGAGACCCAACACACACCTGTATATGAGACCCAACACACACCTGCTTATGAGACCCAACACACACCTGCTTATGAGACCCAACACACACCTGCATATGAGACCCAACACACACCTGCATATGAGACCCAACACACACCTGCTTATGAGACCCAACACACACCTGCATATGAGACCCAACACACACCTGCATATGAGACCCAACACACACCTGCATATGAGACCCAACACACACCTGCATATGAGACCCAACACACACCTGCATATGAGACCCAACACACACCTGCTTATGAGACCCAACACACACCTGCATATGAGACCCAACACACACCTGTATATGAGACCCAACACACACCTGCATATGAGACCCAACACACACCTGCATATGAGACCCAACACACACCTGCATATGAGACCCAACACACACCTGCATATGAGACCCAACACACACCTGTATATGAGACCCAACACACACCTGCATATGAGACCCAACACACACCTGCATATGAGACCCAACACACACCTGTATATGAGACCCAACACACACCTGTATATGAGACCCAACACACACCTGCATATGAGACCCAACACACACCTGTATATGAGACCCAACACACACCTGTATATGAGACCCAACACACACCTGCATATGAGACCCAACACACACCTGCATATGAGACCCAACACACACCTGCATATGAGACCCAACACACACCTGCATATGAGACCCAACACACACCTGCATATGAGACCCAACACACACCTGCATATGAGACCACTGACGCCGCCACAGAGTGGAAGTCAGCAGTGGCCTGCACACACCATCATCATCATCATCATCATCATCAGTTATTTATTGTGTTCTGTACTCCCCCCCCCCCCCCCCCACATCTTCCTGTCCATCAGGTTAAGTTGTTTATATGTAAGCCCCCCCCCCCCCACATCTTCCTGTCCATCAGGTTAAGTTGTTTATATGTAAGCCCCGCCCTCCCCCCCCCACATCTTCCTGTCCATCAGGTTAAAACCTGTTTATATGTAAGCCCCCCCCCCCCCCCCCCCCCCGGTCATGTGACCTCCTCTCAGGCTTTAAATGAGCGTCGGTCCCTCAGAGAGACGAGAGTCACAGCAGCAGGTCGTTGATCGTTTCATCTCTGAGGATCATTACAGGTAACTGAGTTCATTTATATGCTTTTATAATGTTATATTATGTTATATTATGTTATTATATTATTATATTATTATATTATTATATTATAACTTTGTGTTTTACAAACATAATGTTTGATTTCATTCATGTTTTACAGGTTCTGTAGTTTAAAACGTCTCAGAGAGAAAAGCTGCAGTTTGATATGAAATATAGAAAATAAGTGAAAAGCTTTAAGTTGATTTAACTTCTTTCATCTTTAATATTTATTAATAGTTAATAACTGAGATGTTTAACTGATATTTAATTATTCATATTTAATATGCAGAAACAAGCGTTAAATATTGATTAACTGATGATAACTGATCAGGATCAATAATAAGTCAGAACTAAGTCCTTTTGGTTATTTTTAATAGTAAACAGAATAAATCTGCATTGATTGGTTGATCAATACTTTAATAATAATCTAATTTCACATTTAGTAAATAAATAAATGATCAATAATAAAAATATCACATTGTTTATTTTACAGTAAAATGAAGAACGATGTTTAATGTTGCAGGTTGATCAATATCTCTGATTGGCTCTTTATAAATGGATCTTATTGATCACTATCAGAGCTTCTGATCAATAAGACTTCTGAGTCTCTCATGGCTGGATGTGATTGATTAGACAGAACATAAGTATTAATTAATATTAATTATTGAATAAAACTGATTAAAAGTGTCACTCAGATCCATTATTGATTGTAATATTGATCAATAAGAAGCAGTTCATGTAACACCATGTTTGGCTTTGTTTCCTTATTCAGAGACTGTTGAGAAGCCGAGGATTGTGGGTGTTGTAGTTCTTCTTCTTGTGCTGTGAGTGACGGCAGGATGCGTGGCTGCCTGCTGCTCTGCTGCTGCGTCAGTCTGATGCGTCTCTCGGCTGCGCTGGTGCACGGAAACCTGCAGCTGGACACGGAGCCCGTCTACCTGTCTGACATCGGTCAGTGATGTCACCGACACCTGGCCAATCACAGAGCTCAAACAAGCAACATGTCACACCCAGCTGACTTCATTATTTATTAATAATAATAATAATAAAACTGCAGACTGCAGCTTCTCTGGCTATGCTGCAGAGTTAGCAGCTGCTGAACAGCTGAGTGTCGTCGGCATAGCAACTGATCACACATCAGCTGTCAGATGAATTATTGATAATATAAATAAGCGAGTGTAACACAGCTGGACAACCTGAACACTTACAGGCTGTTTACATTTATATCAAACTGTGGACCTGATCAATAATACTGATCAATAATATTAATCAATAATACTAATCAATAATACTAATCAATAAGACTAATTAATAATACTAATCAATAATACTAATCAATAAGACTAATTAATAATACTAATCAATAATACTAATCAATAATACTAATCAATAGTATTAATCATCCACATGTACAACGGCAGATATTAATGTTTGTTTTTGTCATGCAGAGAGAAGCCACGCCCCCGACCCTGTACGTGACTCCGCCCTCTTAGCTGTCGACTCTGTGGAGGATCACTTCCTGTTGGACTCGTATGACGAGGTGGGTGGGTGTGGCCTAATGGGAGGGGACGAGGTGGGTGTGGCCTAATGTGCGGTGGGTGTGACCTAATGTGAGGTGGGTGTGGCCTAATGTGAGGGGACAAGGTGGGTGTGGCTTAATGTGAGGTGAGGAGGTGGGTGTGGCCTAATGGGAGGGGGTGGGTGTGGCCTAATGTGCGGTGAGGAGGTAGGTGTGGCTTAATGTGAGGTGAGGAGGTGGGTTTGGCCTAATGGGAGGGGGTGGGGTGGGTGTGGCCTAATGTG
The DNA here is from genome assembly GCF_963691925.1 of Scomber scombrus. Taxonomy (NCBI): domain Eukaryota; kingdom Metazoa; phylum Chordata; class Actinopteri; order Scombriformes; family Scombridae; genus Scomber; species Scomber scombrus. Next base: position 38,650,885 of record NC_084970.1, on the reverse strand, counting down.
CGGTGGGTGTGGTCTGATGTGAGGTGGGTGTGGCCTACTGTGAGGTGAGGAGGTAGGTGTGGCTTAATGTGAGGAGGTGGGTGTGGCCTAATGTGAGAGTGTTTAGCCTGACGGTGTTTGTGTCTCCAGGACTCGTCTGCGGCGCTGCAGCTGCAGGGTCGGGCCATGCGCTCGCCGCGGCGCTGCATCCCTCACCAGCAGTCGTGTCTGGGTTACCCGCTGCCCTGCTGCGACCCGTGTGACACCTGCTACTGCCGCTTCTTCAACGCCATCTGCTACTGCCGCCGCGTGGGCCACGCCTGCCCACCGCGACGCACCTGACCACAGCGCAGGAAATGTGATGTTTGTGCAATAAATGAATAAATTGATATATTTTCAAAAGTCACATTAACGTTTTTTTGTGTCAGTGATTCAAACCAGCTGATCCACAGTCAGCTGACTGAAACCCCAGGTGCATTCTGGGAGTGACTGAGTGCTGTTCATTCTGCTTTTAATGCATTACAATTATTAAACACTTCAATGTTCATTGAGATTCATCATCTCATTACCAGAGACATAAATACACATAAACATACAGTACTCACCTACACATCAACTACACACTCGTTAAAAATCAACATTTAATTGAAGTGAGTTAAACAAAAGTAATAAAAACAGTTAATAAAGATCTTACAATGTATTTGGATTAATAGATAAATGACAATAAAGGAAATAATAAGCAAACAATCAATAATAATAATAATAATAATAATAATAATAATAGTGTTTATTTAAATAAAAGCAACATAATGTTTGACAGAGATTATTAGTGTAATGGCTCAGATGAGATGATCAGCTGATCGCATGGCAGACTGAGACGATGACAGGAGAGAAAAAGCAATAACAGAAGAGATGAGTCATTAATTATTGATTTGAATATTAGCATTAATATTTATAATATCTTCTTAAAACATCTTTTATCAGAGAGCCTTTCCTGATTTTATTTGAGTCTTATGTTTTTATGTTTTTATGTCTGATCTATGGTGAAGTTTTATCTTGTAAATGAAGTTTATTATTATCATTATTATTATTATGATCACAGTTTTAGTTTATTTTGCTCTTTTGGTTTGTGTAAATACTCCTAATAAAGTTTTTATGAAAGTTTGATTTTGAATAAATTCCATAAAGTTTTATATTTCTCATCAGGATCGTTATGCTAAGCTAAGCTAGCTGTTCCTTAGCTAACCTCCCTGACTCAGTTTATTATGAATCAAAGAGAACGAGTGCCGTTATGCTAAGCTAAGCTAGCTGTTCCTTAGCTAACCTCCTGACTCAGTTTATTATGAAGCAAAGAGAACGAGTGCCGTTATGCTAAGCTAGCTGTTCCTTAGCTAACCTCCTGACTCAGTTTATTATGAATCAAAGAGAACGAGTGCCGTTATGCTAAGCTAGCTGTTCCTTAGCTAACCTCCTCAGTTTATTATGAATCAGAGAACGAGTGCCGTTATACTAAGCTAAGCTAGCTGTTCCTTAGCTAACCTCCTCAGTTTATTATGAATCAGAGAACGAGTGCCGTTATACTAAGCTAAGCTAGCTGTTCCTTAGCTAACCTCCCTGACTCAGTTTATTATGAATCAAAGAGAACGAGTGCCGTTATGCTAAGCTAGCTGTTCCTTAGCTAACCCCCTGACTCAGTTTATTATGAATCAAAGAGAACGAGTGCCGTTATGCTAAGCTAAGCTAGCTGTTCCTTAGCTAACCTCCTGACTCAGTTTATTATGAATCAAAGAGAACGAGTGCCGTTATGCTAAGCTAAGCTAGCTGTTCCTTAGCTAACCTCCTGACTCAGTTTATTATGAATCAAAGAGAACGAGTGCCGTTATGCTATGCTAAGCTAGCTGTTCCTTAGCTAACCTCCTGACTCAGTTTATTATGAATCAAAGAGAACGAGTGATGTGTTTCAGGTTCAGGTTTTTATTGAACTTCAGTGTAAAGTGAAGCTGGTGTGTTGCTTAGTTGGCGGCGATGGTCTGGTCCACCCAGGCGCGCAGCTCGGTGACGCGGGCGTAAACGCCGGGCATGGTGGGAGTGCAGGTGCCGCTTCCCCAAGACACGATACCAACCAGAGTCCAGGCGCCGGCCTTCTGACAGACCAGAGGACCGCCAGAGTCGCCCTGAAAACAACAACAGACACATGAATACACAAAGAAAGGAGGAGAGACGGCTCCATGCAGCAGGTGGAGCTACATCACATGTTGCTGCCATGTTAATAACAGGTGTGGTTAGCTTGAGGCACCCACCATGCAGCTGGAGGCTCCGGAGGCTCCGGCGCAGATCATCAGGTCGCTGATCCTGTTGCCCCAGTAACGACGGCACTGCTCATTGGTCAGCAGGGGGAGGGAGGCCTGCTGCAGCAGGGCGGGGGTGTCAGGAGCTGCAACACAACAACACATTCATATTAATAATGATGCTAATAGTAATAATATGCTCAGGGTTCCCATCATGCTTTGTTTTACTCTTTTACTTTCTCTATGTAACACATTCTGTTTATATTCACTAAGCTCACTAACTTCCTGCCTCTGCAACATGGTCCTGATACTGGTTAGTGCTCGGGCCCCAATAACACTAATGATAATGATATTAATAGTAATAATGATACTCATAGTAATAATAATATGACAGCAGTAATAATAAGGCACCGTTGTAGCGCGTCAGGCCCCAGCCGCTGGTCACACACTTCATGCTTCCGGGGAAGTTGTCTCCGGTCTCGGCCAAACACACGGGGGAAACACGCATGTTCATCTGGGCGGGGCTGGCCAGCTTGATGAGCAGGATGTCGTTGTTGATGGTGTAGCCGTTGTAGTTGGGGTGCTTGAACACCTGACAGGAAATGAAACAGTTAGCCGGCGAATGGCAGGAAGTCACGTGACGTGATGATGTCACGGCGCTCGTGGCTCACCTTGCCGACCTTCATCACCTGGACGTCCTCGGCGTTGGAGGAGCGGTCGTGTTCTCCGAGGATCACGCGGTGGGAAGTCCTGCGGGAAGACGTGAGGGTCAGCTGACCGATCAATCAATCCATCAACCTTTATTGATATAGCAGCAAATAACATGAGCAGCAGGTCTCTGTAATAACAGTGTTTACCTGACGTTGCAGTGAGCCGCTGTCACCACCCAGTTCTCACTGATGAGGGAGCCGCCGCAGAAATGGAAACCAGTATAATCCTGCAACACACACCGTGGTACTGGGTGTTACTGGGTGTGTGTGTGCATGTGTGTTACTGTGTGTGTGTGTGTGTGTGTGTGTGTACCTGCAGGGACACCTGCCAGGGCCAGGAGTGAGGCACCGCCTCCTCACCGTTCACGATACGGGAGTAACCCGTGACGACGGGGGGGATGGCGGGACTGCCGCAACCTGGTGACATCATCATAATGACATCATCACAATGACATCATCACAATGACATCATGAAGTACACATGAGATCAATCGTTAATCAATAAAATCATTTTATCCTCATTAAGCTTTAAAATATATTGGGGGGGTTATTTTACAAATGTTTCAGTTTTTTGGAGGTTTCTTGTAACCATGGTAACCAAATATAAAATCAGCTCAGACTACCCAGCATGCTTCACTCCCTCAGCTGACTCACCGTAGGCGGCGCCGACGAAGGCGAGGCAAGAGAGGATCCAGAGGAAGGCCATGGCTCGAACATGAAAGCTCCATCAGAGTCTCCAACCTTTATACACACACACAGACACCTGATTGGACGGGAGGGAGGTGATTGGACGGGACAGGAGGGAGGTGATTGGACGGGAGGGAGGGAGGTGATTGGACGGGAGGGAGGCGTGTTATCAGGACGCTGGGAGCTCAGACAGGTGGAGCTGACCAAGCATTTCCACCTGATGAAGCAAGAGTTTGAGCATGAGAGACAAAAAGAGAAGAGCAGTAATAATATGAATACTTAGTAGTTATGATGTTATAAATACACTGCTCCAAAACATAAAGGGAACACTAAAATAACACATCCTAGATCTGAATGAATGAAATATTCTTATTAAATACTTTGTTCTTTACATAGTTGAATGTGCCGACAACAAAATCACACAAAAATGATCAATGGAAACCAGATCCATGAACCCATGGAGGTCTGGACTACAGGCTGATCCAACTGATGTTATGTCCTTAAAACCAGTCAGAATGAGGCTCAGTACCGGTGTGGCCTCCACGGGCCCGTATGACCTCCCTACAACGCCTGGCTCCTGATGAGGTGGCGGATGGTCTCCTGAGGGATCTCCTCCCAGACCTGGACTAAAGCATCTGCCAGCTCCTGGACAGTCTGTGGTGCAACATGGCGTTGGTGGACGGAGCCAGACACGATGTCCCAGATGTGCTCGATTGGATTCAGGTCTGGGGAACGGGCCGGTCCATAGCATCGATGCCTTCGTCTTGCAGGAACCGCTGACACACTCCAGCCACATGAGGTCTAGCATTGTCTCGCATTAGGAGGAACCAACCGCACCAGCATATGGTCTCACAAGGGGTCTGAGGGTCTCATCTCGGTACCTAATGGCAGTCAGGCTACCTCTGGCTGTGCGGCCCCCCAAAGAAATGCCACCCCACACCATTACTGACCCACCGCCCAACCGGTCATGCAGGAGGATGTTGCAGGCAGCAGAACCTTCTCCACGGTGTCTCCAGACTCTGTCACATGTGCTCAGTGTGAACCTGCTTTCATCTGTGAACAAGGCGCCAGTGTTCTCTGGCAAATGCCAAACGTTGTGCACGGTGTTGGGCTGTAAGCAGAACCCCCACCTGTGGACGTAGGGCCCTCATGGAGTCTGTTTCTGACCGTTTGAGCAGACACATGCACATTAGTGGCCTGCTGGAGGTCATGTTGCAGGGCTCTGGCAGTGCTCCTCCTGTTCCTCCTTGCACAAAGGTGGAGGTAGCGGTCCTGCTGCTGGGTTGTTGCCCTCCTACGGCCTCCTCCACGTCTCCTGATGTACTGGCCTGTCTCCTGGTAGCACCTCCATGCTCTGGACCCGTCTCCTGGTAGCGCCTCCATGCTCTGGACCCTACGCTGACAGACACAGCAAACCTTCTTGCCACAGCTCGTATTGATCCTGGATGAGCTGCACTACCTGGTCGTAGACTCCGTCTCATGCCACCACTAGAGTGAAAGCACCGCCAGCATTCAAAAGTGACCAAAACATCAGCCAGAAAGACACTGAGAAGTGGTCTGTGTTCACCACCTGCAGAACCACCTGCAGAACCACCTGCAGAACCACTGCTTTATTGGGGGTGTCTTGCTCATTGCCTCTAATTTCCACCTGTTGTCTCCAGTTGCACAACAGCATGTGACATTGATTGTCATCATTGTTGCTTCCTAAGTGGACAGTTAGATTGACTTGAGTTACATTGTGTTGTTTAAGTGTTCCCTTTATTTTTTTGAGCCGTGTAGTTATACAGTAATGATAATAATGTAACTATTTGATCACGTAAACATTAATTAATGGAGTATTTGACTTGAATGACTTTAGATTAGATTTTAGATTTTTTAGATGAGATTATTTTATTTCAAATGTGTAAAACAAGAAAAAACAAAACAAAAACAAAAACAGCATATAAAAAAAAGAAAGCACAATGGTCTCACTGAAAACACTGAACTTACATCTAACAGAAAACGGAAAACATGACGGGGACACGTAATGTGTCAAAGTTACGTGTCCACATCACGGAAACAATACCAATGTAAAATCAATGGGAATCCTCTTTCCCCGGTTCATTCTAATAACAGCCTATAAAACTATTGATTATATTATTATTCATGTGGTAAGATGCTAAAGGAGGACAGTATTTCCCTTTTTAATAACGTAAAGATAAAGTCCAGCGGTAATAAATATAACAACTACCTCATTACACCAAAATGACAGTTATATCGTACACAACATGTTTTTTAGACAACAAAAAATCGTATTTAATGCACTATAATAAATTCAGTTAAATGACTATTAAAAATAACCATTTAATAAATGTATAGATTAGAAAACAGTATTAATTATTACGTGACATTGTTGAACCGGAGAATCCGTGTGTCCCATTGATTTTACATCGGTATTGTTTCCGTGAAGGGAACACGTAACTTTGACACATTACGTGTCCCCACCACGAAATTCATTGTTAAGAAGTCGTTGCCCCCGTCACGTATATTTAGATATTGACTCAGTTAAACACACATAGAGAGATGATAACAGATAATAATTCATTTGTTTAGTACTTTAAAGAGTAATGAGTCATTCTGTCCACAGGGTGGCAGTCATGTTTACACTCACAGTACAATCAGTGGAGAGAAGCAGAAAGTAGTGACAGAGAAACAATGAAAGTTCACACATAAGTTTATTATGAAGGATGTAAAACAATGAAATGTTGTTTGTTTCATGTGCAAACATTCAGCTCTTCATCTCTAACAGACATATTGAACACTAACCCATGTAGAAGTAGAAGTGACCCAAACACCTTCTGCTCTCTCAGCAGCATAAACACACGTAGCTTTAATGCTAACAGTCAACATGTAGCTCACATCTTCACAGCAGCCAAAACAGCTGATAATCAATGATCATGTGACTATAGATCAATAATAACGGCTGTCACAGCAGAATATGTTTTATTAATATTTAGTTAATGAAAGCTGCCGTTATGCTAAGCTAAGCTAGCTGTTCCTTAGCTAACCTCCCTGACTCAGTTTATTATGAAGCAAAGAGAACGAGTGATGTTATGCTAAGCTAAGCTAGCTGTTTCTTAGCTAACCCCCCTGACTCAGTTTATTATGAATCAAAGAGAACGAGTGCCGTTATGCTAAGCTAGCTGTTCCTTAGCTAACCTCCTGACTCAGTTTATTATGAATCAAAGAGAACGAGTGCCGTTATGTTAAGCTAGCTGTTCCTTAGCTAACCCCCTGACTCAGTTTATTATGAATCAAAGAGAACGAGTGCCGTTATGCTAAGCTAAGCTAGCTGTTCCTTAGCTAACCTCCTGACTCAGTTTATTATGAATCAAAGAGAACGAGTGATGTGTTTCAGGTTCAGGTTTTTATTGAACTTCAGTGTAAAGTGAAGCTGGTGTGTTGCTTAGTTGGCGGCGATGGTCTGGTCCACCCAGGCGCGCAGCTCGGTGACGCGGGCGTAAACGCCGGGCATGGTGGGAGTGCAGGTGCCGCTTCCCCAAGACACGATACCAACCAGAGTCCAGGCGCCGGCCTTCTGACAGACCAGAGGACCGCCAGAGTCGCCCTGAAAACAACAACAGACACATGAATACACAAAGAAAGGAGGAGAGACGGCTCCATGCAGCAGGTGGAGCTACATCACATGTTGCTGCCATGTTAATAACAGGTGTGGTTAGCTTGCAGCACCCACCATGCAGCTGGAGGCTCCGGAGGCTCCGGCGCAGATCATCAGGTCGCTGATCCTGTTGCCCCAGTAACGACGGCACTGCTCATTGGTCAGCAGGGGGAGGGAGGCCTGCTGCAGCAGGGCGGGGGTGTCAGGAGCTGCAACACAACAACACATTCATATTAATAATGATGCTAATAGTAATAATATGCTCAGGGTTCCCATCATGCTTTGTTTTACTCTTTTACTTTCTCTATGTAACACATTCTGTTTATATTCACTAAGCTCACTAACTTCCTGCCTCTGCAACATGGTCCTGATACTGGTTAGTGCTCGGGCCCCAATAACACTAATGATAATGATATTAATAGTAATAATGATACTCATAGTAATAATAATATGACAGCAGTAATAATAAGGCACCGTTGTAGCGCGTCAGGCCCCAGCCGCTGGTCACACACTTCATGCTTCCGGGGAAGTTGTCTCCGGTCTCGGCCAAACACACGGGGGAAACACGCATGTTCATCTGGGCGGGGCTGGCCAGCTTGATGAGCAGGATGTCGTTGTTGATGGTGTAGCCGTTGTAGTTGGGGTGCTTGAACACCTGACAGGAAATGAAACAGTTAGCCGGCGAACGGCAGGAAGTCACGTGACGTGATGATGTCACGGCGCTCGTGGCTCACCTTGCCGACCTTCATCACCTGGACGTCCTCGGCGTTGGAGGAGCGGTCGTGTTCTCCGAGGATCACGCGGTGGGAAGTCCTGCGGGAAGACGTGAGGGTCAGCTGACCGATCAATCAATCCATCAACCTTTATTGATATAGCAGCAAATAACATGAGCAGCAGGTCTCTGTAATAACAGTGTTTACCTGACGTTGCAGTGAGCCGCTGTCACCACCCAGTTCTCACTGATGAGGGAGCCGCCGCAGAAATGGAAACCAGTATAATCCTGCAACACACACCGTGGTACTGGGTGTTACTGGGTGTGTGTGTGCATGTGTGTTACTGTGTGTGTGTGTGTGTGTGTGTGTGTACCTGCAGGGACACCTGCCAGG